>NC_056728.1:1744551355-1744756355 GCF_019279795.1 Protopterus annectens
GTGTTCTCACCCATTTTGCCTCAATTTTTTCCCGGGGGGTGAAATTTCTTTTTCGGTTTTCATATCTGCTCATCCTGATTGACTGGGATTGTCAGCATCCTTCAGCCTTGGGCGTTCTTGGCAGGCAGGCCCCCCATTAGATTCCAAGCCTTTCACAGCCCACACAGGAGAAGACATTTGGTCTCTTCATTGTAGTCCAGCATTGAAGACACTAATTTCAATGAGGGAGAGTGTTCCCCACAGTCCTCTCTAGAGGACTTCTTCTTTGGAGACATTCTGGAGTTAATGACACAGAGTGGGTTGGTCCTCAAAAGCTCCCTTTCCTGAGGAGTTGGTGTTTCTTGAGGCATTTGGGCTGGTTCTTGCATATCCTGGGCTGCTGTGCTTGCTGATGAACTGATGGACCTAGTTTCTAAAGCAGGTATGGAATGAACCTGGTGTAGTGGAACCAAACCCCAAAAAACAGATAAGATTTTCGTGTCCCCAAAGATTAGGTCTCACTGGAGCAAGGGCCCCTTGGTAGATGCTATGATTATTGCTGCATCCACGGCAAAATAGCTCTGAGAAGAGAGCACATCTGTTCATCCCCCTAATGGTGAATCTAGGTTTTGGACAGATTTGGGAAATAGATGTATGCTACAGCAACTTTTGTACTCTGTGCTGAATTACCTCGCTCATCTGACACATTTTCAGAGGTACTTAACAAAGGAGAGGACACAGTTCTTCTTTGGTAATCCATCTGCAGACATACAAAAGTCAGTGGAGTCGTAGTTGTTTACCCACCAGTCAGTCACTAATGTAGCCATACTTCAGCATGCCTGGATGCACATATGCGACTTCACAGAAGGCTTCAAGATGTCCTTCATTAATGCTCCTTTTGATGGTTCAAACCTGTTCGGACCTAAAGTGAAGGAAACTCTTAGAAAGGAGTGTGTAGGAAGGCATGAACCTGTCTGCAGTCAAAATATGCTTTTCCACCGCACAAAGGACCTTCTCCCAAAACCAGAAAGAGAGAGGGGATCTTTTGAAGCGGACCAAAAAATTGGAAGTTTTGTAGTCCTTTAATGGAGAAATCCTACCAGTTGCCCAACTGCTGCACTCTGGAGACAGTTGCTATGAACCCTGTACCCCCAAGCCTGGCAGACCATCACTTGAGATTTATAGGTGCAGAAGATAATAACCAGAATAGAAATTATTCCCTTTGTTTCACCTCCTTATAAAAAGAAAAAAATTTCCTGCTGTACCACCTAGTCAGATAGAATTTGCAGCAGCAGAAGTAGGACAAATCATGGTCTGGTGTCTATTAAAGTTTTTTTTTCCCCAAAGAAAACAGTGGACCTAATGCCCATCTTTGACCTAAGCCACTTTAATTAGTTATGAAATGGACAAAATTCTAGATGGTCACAGTACAGTCCATTCTGCCTCATCTGATGAGACATCTGGATGTACCCCATAGATCTCCAGGATGCATGCTTGTCAAGATAGCAAAGCATACCAAGAGTTTTCTTGGTTTCCAGGAGATTTCTCAATTTCCTGTCTAGAAGCCAGTCATTTTCAGTTCAAAACACTGTCTCTCAGTCTCACCACAGCCCCCAGAGTGTTTCCCAAATACATGGCAGTTTTAGCAGTGCATTTCAGGCTTCAAGGGTTATAGGTGTTCCTATATTCAGACAATTGTCTCCTTACCGCACCTACCAAGGACATACTAGCTTAGTGTAGGGACTTCTTGCTCTACATTTCAGAATTGCTCTTACTCTCAGAAAAAACATATGCCAACCACAACTGAAGATACGGCTTTAATAAAAATGATAAGAATATCAGCAAACAAATTCCATGTAAAAATCAGTAAAAAAGGACAAGCGCTTTCGCATACAGCTTCTTCAGATCCTATAAGAAACTAAAAAAAAACATGAACATTTTTAAACTAACACTTGACCTATCAACAACAAGAGAAAATTGCGCAAAAAAATTACATAATTTCTTCATACAATCAATGCAACTTTCTATGTGCCTTAAGCCTCCGCCCACTCAAAATGGGTTTGATATAACCTAGCTTTGGCCGGCTAAGAACTTGCTGTATTCAACTGGACGTATAAGAGAATTTAAGTACCTTTATCTGCACTTAAATTGATTTTAACTGTGTGTTGCAGGAATATTAACTGAACTGGAAGTTTTGACTCTGCTCTTCAGTTAGTCCCACCCACCCTCCCTGTTTTTTTTTTTTTTTTGGTGTTAATCTTAGTGGCCCTGAAATCTTTCAAATTTGTGTTTGGATACTCCTTCTGGGCCCATCTCATTTGCTCACTCAACTGAGTGCAGTGAGATCATATTCTGATTTCAGGCACTCCTACTGTGTACAAAGAGAGCATCTGGGAAAAAAAAAAAAATTAAGCTTGTTTCCTGCCTTTCCTGTTAAGTGGTATAGACTATTTGTAGGCTTCTGAGCCCCCAAGCCCTTCTGTGTTGGAGGGAAGCCTTCTAGCTTAGTTTTTATTTTCTTATAACTAGCCAGTTTTCTAGTTTCAGCACTCAAATCTGTTTCTTTGATCTCAGCACTTGTTCAGAAAAAAAAAAATTTATCTGCTTTTACTGTACTTGTGTTTCTACCTACTTTATTTTACTTTTGCATCATCTTAAAAGTACTCAATTGTATTTATTACTGCTTGGTGTAACTCATTCTAAGCCTTTTGGTTTAAACACTTGGGCTTCGGACCAGTTGTTTTGCACTGAGAGGGTTTGTGGTCTGCACTGTAGTGGCAGAACAGGTAGCTTACATCCTTCTAGGTTGGGAACTGCTGATTGAGGGCTCAGTGTCTGTTATTCTAAAAGTGTATTAATTCTGGTTTAAGCACTTGGGCTTTCAGGCCAGTTATTTTACATTAAGAGGGTTCGTGGTCTGCACTCTTGTGGGAGGAGAGGCTGGACTCTGCCCTTCTGAGCTGGGAATTTCTGGTTAAAGGCTTATAGTGCATGCATATCTGAACTGCTTCTTACTGAAGTTGGTGCACCTTGTTTGCTGTGGCATAGACTGGATTCCTGCTGGATCTAGCTTTGTTTGTGTAACTTGAGCACTAATCCAGGCATTCTCTAAAGTATTCAATTGTATTTATTACTGCTTGGTAGTAACTTGATTAAAGTGTAGCTATCATTCTAAGTCTTTTGGATTAAGCACTTGGGCTTCAGACCAGTTGTTTTACATTAGGAAGGTTTGTGGCATGCACTGTGGTGGCAGGACAGGTAGCTTTCATCCTTCTAAGTTGGGAACTGCTGATTGAGAGCCCAGTGTCTGTTATTCTTAAAGTGTATTAGTTCTGGTTTAAGCACTTGGGCTTCAGGCCAGTTATTTTACATTAAGAAGGTTGTGGTCTGCACTCTTGTGGGAGAAGAGGCTGGACTCTGCCCTTCTGAGCTGGGAATTTCTGGTTAAAGGTTTATAGTGCCTGAATATTTGAACTGTATCTTACTGAAATTGGTATACCTTGTTTGCTGTAGCATAGACTAGATCCAGGCCTGCTGAATCTAGCTTTGTTTATATGCTTGTTGTTTGTTTGCTTGTTATTTCCCCGGAAGCTAATTCCACCTAATAGGCTTCTCAGTGCTTCTGTGGATCACTAGTGATATCTGCATTGCTTACTGAACTTATTTCCTTGTTTCACTTGAAAGTTACTGTTTGTCGTTTTTTGCATTTAAGTTACCTGTAACACATTGCACTTAAGTTACCTGGCACTTGCTCACTAAAGCAATTATATAAGTCAGCACTAAAAATTAAAAGCACTACACCCTCACTCCCCACTGGCCCTTGTTTTCAATTATTAAGGAATTCCCAATATTATTCTAGCATGTCCAAAGGTCAGTTGTCAATCTCCTCTCCCGGGCCAGCTGGTGAATCTGGGAATCTTGAGGCAATGTTACAACTGCCTCATGTACACAAAAACCCTCTCCTCCTCCCAACAAATTCCAACACATGTGAGAGATGCAACCATATAGCCAAACTGGAGGCTAAGCCCCTCAACTCAGTACTGGCATAACCAGTCAGGAGGAGAAGGAAAACACTCACTACAATTCCAGTCTCACATAGACCTACCCGCAAAGGGAAAAAAAAACAAGGTAAGACTAAAGAAGAAAAACCTCAAGACTGCCCAAACCCTTTCATGGAGAACATCGAATCTTGCATAAAGAAACCGGGTTCGGGGCCCCCCCCGTACCGGGTTATAATCCATTTTTTTAAAAAATTTGGGGAACCCAAAAAAAGGGGGGAATCGAACTAAAAGACCCCAACCCTCCGGTTGGTAAAAAGGAAGCATCAAAACTATCCATGTAACTAACAGTGGGTAAAACGCCTTCCAATGCCTGCAAAACCACCCTCCCAAACCCAAACCCCACTGGCCCCGGAAAAACCTAAAAAAAGGCCTAAAAACCCCTTTTAATTGGGGCTTAAACCCCCAAACAAACTAGCCCGCCCAACCCCCACCCAAAAGGTTTGAAAAAACCAAACAAACAATTTGCCACCCCCAAAAAGGGGGAAAACCGGACCAACCCCAACTGGGGACCACTAAACCCAAATGTTCCCTATGGAAAAGCCATAAACAACCACAACACATCCCCCCCCCCCAAAAAAAAAAATTTAAAGCAAATTTCACCCCCAAAATAGCCCCGCAGAATCCTTTATAAAACATTCTTGAACCCCAGGAATGCAGGATCTCATCCCAAATAAAACCAAGACCCAATCCCCAAACAGCTCCTGTCTGGGGACCCCAGCCATAAAAAACATAAATAAAGGAGGAAGCTCTAAATGAAAACAAAACCCAAAAAGGGGAAAGGCATCACTGCAGTTTTCAAAAAAAACCCTAAAATTTTTAAGGAGCTTGGGAAAAAAGAAGGAATGGAAAACCAAAGGCTTTCTTTAGATGAGGGAAACCCGGGGGAATTCCCAGAATGCCAAATTGCCCAAAAGACAAAAATACAGAAACCCAAGACATTTCCCATCCAGCTAAAACCCCAAATCCCCCCCAAAACTTCCCAGCAAACTGCCCCTGACATCTCAGATGCTCAAAACCCCCTAAAGCAAAAACAAGCATCAATGGGACCAGGGGTGTCCCGGGCCGCCTACAGAATAAGAAGAGCTAAACCCAAACATAAAAATACTGTTTCCCCTTACTACAGGATATGTGCCCAAGAGTGGGCCAAAGTGGCCCCCCAAAACCTGGTCCTGGAAACCCCCCATAAGCCTGACTAGCTTGGTCTGCAAAGCTATGGAAAGGATATCATGGACCTCATAAATAAAGATATTGGGGACCTACAGACACTGGATCCTACCCAGTTCGGCTTTGTTAAGGGGAGAACCTGCCTCTTAAACCTGGTTGATTTCTTTGAAACAGTCACCCAAAGGGCCCTTGGGAGGGAAGGTGGTCCCCACAGCCTACCTGGACCGAAAGCCATACAAACCCCACTCGGGATTATAGATAAACTCACCAGCTTAAATATAAACCCCTATGTCACTAGATGGAAAACTGGCTCAGGACAGAACCCAAAGGGCCAAAAAGTAGATTGTGTCAGAAAAGGGGTTTTTTTTCAACAGGGCCCAAAACCTTTGGGAAAGGGGAAAAGCCTTCTTCGGACAACAAGGCCAAAAAAAAATGCTGATTTAAAAAGACATGCTGATTGGAAAAACATTATAAACAAAAAAGCATAAAAGGCAAAAAATTATTAGATGATTGTACATTCAAAAGATGCCAAATGTATAAATCATTTTGGAAAAGTACACAAAATTACATTTATATGTATGTATTATATAGAAAAACATATACCAAAGGATTCCGTATTGACCAATTTACATGATCAATATTCAAAAAAATATGCATAGCAAAATGCATAACAAATCAAGCATAATACAAAATTCCTATTTCAAAATAATTATATATGTATTCTGAACTTAGAAAAATGTTCAACAACTAAAGATTTAAATAAACAGTCAAACCCAGGGGTGAATAATGTCCCCAAAACCCCAAATTGAGAGCCACCACCCGTCACCAAGATGTCAAAATGAAAATAAATTTCTGGTATGAGAGTGTTTTGCATTGACAGGCATCTGTATCACTGAGATGCTCAGAATATTTTAATGGCTTGATGTCTGACATAAAAAATGGCAGGTCAAATGCCTGGCAAAGTGTTACAGCAAAAATCTAATGTAAAAAAAATGTTTACCCATGGTGAATTCCTTTTAAACTTTCAACACAGTTTCCCCTAAGAACCAAAAACTAAAAGGTGTTTGAAATTTGGTGGAAATGGACTCAGATTGTTTTTAAGTTAAAAGGGGAAGTTTTTTCCCCCAAAATTTTTTTAAAAAATTAAAATTTTAAAAAAAATTTTTTATTTAATGTTTTTAAATTTAAAATTTTTTGGCCCATTTTTTTTTTAAACTTGTTTAAAAAATTTGGGGTTTAAAGACTAAGTTTTTCAAAATTAAAAACAAAATTTGACCCTTTTAATTCCTAAATTTTGGGGCCCCTAAATTTTAAAAAAAGGAGGTTTTTTAATTTCCAAAAATTTTTTTAAAATAAAAATTCTTTTGGGAAAAAAAAAATTATTTAAAAAAATTTAACCCAAATTTTTTTCCCTAAAAAAATTTTAAACCCAAATTTTAAAAAACCCCATTTTCAAAAAAAAAATAAAAAACCAAAAAAAAATTTCCCAAAAAAAAACAATTTGCATTTTCCCCGACTTTAAAAAATTTTTTAAAATTTTTAAAACTATTATTTTTTTTTAAATTTTTAAAAACTGGGTTAAAGAAAAATTTTTTTTTAAATTTTTAAAAACCCTCAAAAAATTTTTTTAAAATGGGGCCCAAAATTTTACAGTAAAATCTTTTAAAATTTTTAAATTTTCCCCAAAATCCTTTAATTAAAATTTTTTTTAAAAAATTTTTGAAAAATTTTTAAAGAGAAAAAAAAAACGGAAAATTTTCCTTTTTAAAATTTTTTTAAAAATTTGTTTAAAATTAAATTTTAATTTTTTAAAAATTTAAAATTTTGATTTCGTGCTTTGTTTTTTGGTTTAAAAAAAATATTTTTTTTATAAACCAAATATAGTGCAACTGGAAAACTCCAAAGGACTCAATAAAATTTTAATTGGCAAGGAACCAATTCGGAAAAAAAAAAGGAAAAAGAGAAAAACCCCTTACAAATAACAAAAAATTTTTGGGGAAATAAAGAAAAATTTCTGGTTTTAGCCTCAAAAACAATTAAAAACAAATTCCAAAAGGGTTTTTCCCCAAATTTTCTTACGGGTTCCCCCTAAAAAAACCCCCTATTTTGGTAAATTCTTAAAATTAAAAGAACCAAAATTAACAAAACATTTAAATTTTCCAAAAACCTGAAAAAACCCCAAAAATTTTTTTAAAAAATTCAAATCCGATAAAAAAACACTTTTTTTTTCCCAAAAGGAACCTTGATTCTTTCCCAAATTTATTTTTTGTAAAAAAGATTTTCCCCCTTTTTGAAATCTTAACCAATTTACACTTTTTCTTTTTGTTAACCCTTTTGGCAGTTCGGGGAATATTTTCTGGAACCCTTTTTTTTTGGGCGGGAAAACCCCACATGGTTAGAATTGCTGGAGCCATGTCAGACTCAAACCAGTTACAAGTGGTGTCCCACAAGGCTCAGCCCTGGGACCTCTCTTGTTTGGTATATATTTTTTGGGAAAAGGCCCAAACCCAAACTGTGGCTGCCCAAATTTGAATGACTGCAAACTGGAAAATCGACTCTCCAGCCGACACAGCATCCTAAAAAGGGCCTCAAAAACAGACAACTGGTGCCAGAGCCATGGCCTCAAGCTAAATGCCAAAAGTGTATAGTCATCCTTTGGCAAAACAAAGTGACAAATTCCCACATAGGTGGTAATCCATTAATGAAAAGTAATTAGGGACCGGGGGGAAATTGATAAAAACCCCATTTGAAAACCCCAGGGCCAAAGTGGTTAAAAAACATTTTATATAGCCCACCTAATCATGAAGGATTCACATCTAGATCAAGGTCATGTGCCTCTTTCTCATCCCTCATCAGGCCCATTTGAGTACAATCCCTTTTGGGATGTACCTTACCAGACACCTGCAGCAACTGGAAAGACCCCAAATTCCTCACCAAGAGGATCAAAGGGCTCAAACAGATGCCATATGCCCTTAAAAAAACTCCAGCTCTACTCAGTGGCCCCCTGTTCAGAGGCGATCTGTGCCTGGTTAAAGCCATGCCCAACCCGAATTAATGGACATGCACCTAAAAACCCAAACCCAGGAGTTTTGCTGAGACTTGAACCTCAGCACTGAAATAAATAGGACATGCTGGAGGGACAGATTCATAACAGACTCCCTTCACTCTGGAATAAAATCCCAGTCCCGGTTAGGCAGAGTCCTCATTGACTCTCTTCAAGAGGAATCTTGATGAGTGGATGGGAGATCTAGGTTTACCCAGGTATCACTTCTGTGTCCTGTTCAAAGGGACAGTATACTAACCTCGAAAAGGGGATAGCAAAATTAATTTAAAATGGGTGGCAAAACCAAACACATTCTGGCTAGGCTTTAAAAGCCCTAGGCAGATAGCCTAATTGAACCTATGCTATTCAACCCTGGGTGCTTATAAAGGTTTAAAATCCTTTTACCATCTGTAAATGGGTTTGTAAAATCTCAATTTTTTAAAAAATGTTGTATGAAGAAAAATCTGTAGGGGATTAGTTGATGTTTCCCTCTTGTTTATTTTTACCTTTTCCCCATATCTGACATATGTTTTTTTAAACCCTGTCCCAAGGGGGTTTTTGGCACATACTTTTAATATACTATAACGGGAGTCTCATAGAATCTGGGTAAATTCAAAAGTTATTTTATTTTTATCTGTTGTGTACAAAACCCCAACACCAAAGGGATGTCCCTGTTCTTACTTCCTTTTATCATTGCACAACAATTTAAGTTGTTGTTGCTTTGTAAAAATTTCCTACTAAACCCTTTTGCGGGGTCAATGTTAAAAATAAAAGTGTCTTAGATACTTTTTTTAACAGTTATTGCTCAAAATTGTTATAAATGAAGTATGATGTTTTGTCTTCCTTCATTGACAGTACACTAATCAAAATCTTGACATCAAGGTCCATCTTGAGTGGCATTTTGGTAACATTCTTCAGGAAGGTTGAAAATACCCAGTATCAATTTTGTTATTTATTTTATTTATTTGTTGGTTTGATTAAAGTCCACTGGGCCAAAAGTCATTTTCAGTGGAGGCCATAAACTCCATGTGCAATACAATACAGTGTTTGTTACATACAAAGTTATTTAGAAGTACAAAATACAAAGACAAAAGTTACAAAATGTAGGTTATAAATTCAAAAATGTTTCAAATGAGTAATATACATGATGAGACTTTATTTACATGTAGTTAATTTGACATCTGCTGAGTACAGCTCTTTGGATAGATGGGATTAGCTTGAGAGTATAAAGAGCAAGAGTAAGTAGACAAGTAGAGCTTAGTTTATGTAGGGTGAAAGCATGCTCATTTGGAAGATGGTGAAGGAAGAGTTGGTTTGAAGGATTCAATATTATAGTCCTGTGAAGAAGAAGAGTCCATTTTACCTGGAAGGAGAGTAGAAGCTGACCAGTGGGACGTTTGGGTTTATGAATAGAGATTAGATTTTGGTGTTCAGATCTCAAAGATCTGTTTGGGATGTAGGGGGGAAGAATATTCTTTAGGCTAGGCATTTATCAGGGGAGAATATTAGTTTATGAGTGTTGGTTAGCTGGAGATAGTCTAAGTGGTTAGGGAGTTCTAACCAGTTCAGGGATTGGAGGCAGAGGCAGTGGTGAGTTGAAGTTTTGGATTTTGTGGCAAATTTGGAGATCTTATTGTTGCAAGCTTCAAGTTTAGAGGTGATGGATGTGGACAGATTGGTTAAAGACTCCATAAAGAAGAGATAGAATATTTGCCATGCCTGTTGGAAGAAATTGATTTCCTATATAGCATGCCTAGCTTTTGGTGGGTTTTCTTTGTTTTGTAGTATGTGAAGATCTTTGAGGTGTTCATCTATGGTAATGAAGGAGTTTTGCTGACTACCTCTGTTGCAGAGGATGATTTGCTGCAACAAGGCTATCCGTATTTCCTAACAGTAGTGCCATTATATCTTATCAATGAACATTGTCTCAAATTATCAAATTGTTGCATGTCACCTAATTGTTCAAATCTGGACATCTGTGAATTGATTTTTACATTGAAAACACATGTCAGGATGCATACTACTAGATAGAAGGCTGTTTGTACATGGCTTTCTAAACAGTTTCGTGTTAATGCCCCCTATTGTATCTTTAGTTACTGATACGTCTAGGAAATCTACATGTAAAAAAGAGTGGGTGACAGTAAACCAAAGAAACTCAGTATTCAATATATGAAGAAGATAGCGTCACCTTAAACAATGAAGACATCAACAAACCGTCTATAGTGTCTCGCACCTCTATATAATATATTCACAGTCAGGTTATTATCCTCCCAAAATGCATCAGAAGATTTGCATAAGAGTTGGGTCAGGGGGTGCCCATGGCTACCCCATCTTATGATATAACTATTCCTCAAACAAGAAGTTATTGAAAATCAAGTCAAGCAGGTATAGACTAAACAAACATCTAGATTCAATGAGAATGTATCATGCTCAAGATCTGCCTTATCACTTCTATCCCATACTCATTTATGGTAGTGAAAAAGATTTTTAACATCCAGGGTAACCTACAGATCAGTGATATCATTCATGCAAATTCATCGATCCACAAACAATGCAGTATCCTCAAAATGGTATTTATAGACCTAACTATTTGACTAAGTAGCCACTCTACATAAATGGAGACTGTACCAACTGGAATGGGTCTCTTTTGGCTCAATCAAAGTTGGGGTTTAAAAAAAAAAAAAAGGCCTTTTAAATCCCAAATTTTAAAAAGTTTTCCATTTTTGTTTCCAAATTTTTAGTTAAAATTTTTACCACCTCTCACATTTTTAAAAACATGTTGTAACACCCTGAAAGAAAAATCATGTCCAGGGCATTCAGATTGATGTTTGGCAAGGGCCTTGTTTATATCACCCTTCCTCATATCTGACATATGTTTGTATACCCTGTCCCTCAATCGTTGGATGGTTTTACCCACATAGAAATAGGGGCATACATCACATGTTGCTAAGTATACTATAAAGCGGGTAGTGCAGTCTGCATAGAATCTGGGAATAAATTCAAACGCTTAAGTGGGGTGTTTATATATCTGTTGTGTAGTCAAAACCCTACACACACTACAAGACCTACAAGGATAAGTCCCAATGCGTTGACTTGACTGTCCAGGGCATTTAATATCATTGCACAACAACCGTTTAAGATTGTTGCTTCGATAGATGAAATATGGTGCAGCCCCTACTAAGCCAGTTGTTGCAGTGTCCAATGTTAAGATAGCCCAATGTGTCTGTATGATACTTTTTATAACATTGTTATTGCTGGCAAAATTAGTTATAAATGAAGTATGATGTTTTGTCTTCCTTCTATTGATCATGTTATCATCCCTAACCCTCAAAATCTTGACTATCAAGGTCCGATCTTGAGTGGCACTAGGTTTGGTAACATTCTGTTCCACAAAGGAAGGTTGAAAATCACCCAGCCTATCAACTTTTTATTTATTTATTTATTTATTTCGGTTTGATTACCGGGGAAGTCCACTGGGCCAAGAAGTGCCCATTTTCAGTGGAGGCCCGGGGATGAAAGCTCCATGTGCAATACAATACAGTGTTTGTTACAAAATACAAAGGTTAAAAAATATTGTAGAAGTACAAAATACAAAAGAAAAACAAAAAGTTACAAAATGTAGGTTATAAATTCAAAAATGAAAAAAAAAAATTTCAAATGTAATATACATGATGAGACTTTATTTACAGGGTAGTAGTTAATTTGACATCTGCTAGTACAGGCTCTTTGGATAGATGGGATTAAGCTTGAGAGTATAACAGAGCAAGAGTAAGTAGAGCTTAGTTTATGTAGGGTGAAAGCATGAGCATTTCCATTTGGAAGATAGGTGAAGGAAGAGTTGGTTTTTGAAGGATTCAATATTGGGGATAGTCCTAAGTGAAGAAGGGAGAGAGGTCCATTTTTTACCTAGGGAGAAGGAGAGTAGAAGCTGACCAGTGGGACGTTTGGGTTTATGAATAGAGATTAGATTTTGGTGTTCAGATCTCAAAGATCTGTTTGGGATGTAGGGGGGAAGAATATTCTTTAGGCTAGGCATTTATCAGGGGAGAATATTAGTTTGAGTGTTGGTTAGCTGGAGATAGTCTAAGTGGTTAGGAAGTTCTAACCAGTTCAGGGATTGGAGGCAGAGGCAGTGGTGAGTTGAAGTTTTGGATTTTGTGGCAAATTTGGAGATCTTATTGTTGCAAGCTTCAAGTTTAGAGGTGATGGATGTGGACAGATTGGTTACAAGAGGGGCTCCATAAAGAAGAGAGGGTAGAAGGTAGGTTATTGCCAGGGTGTGCCTAGAGGAGTTGGAGAGAAATTGATTTCCTATATAGCATGCCTAGCTTTTGGTCGGTTTTCTTTGTTTTGTAGTATGTGAAGATCGGATTTGAGGTGTTCATCTATGGTAATGCCAAGGAGTTTTGCTAAGGGGACTACCTCTGTTGCAGAGGATGATTTGCTTTGCAACTTTAAGGCTATCCCGTATTTCCCTAACAGTAGTGCCATTATATCTCCTATCAATGAACATTGTCTCCAGAGTATCAAATTCCCGTTGCATGTCACCCTAATTGTTACAAATCCTGGACACTCTAGTGAATTGATTTTTTACTACACTTGAAAACACATGTCCAGGATGCATACTATCTCTAGATAGAAGGCTGTTATGCCAACATGGCTTTCTAAACAGTTTGGTGTTAATGCCCCCTATTGTATCTTTAGTTACTGATACGTCTAGGAAATCTGCATGTAAAAAAGAGTGGGTGACAGTAAACCAAAGAAACTCAGTAACTCAGTATTCAATATATAGAAGAAGGGACTCAACGTCACCTTCCCAAACAATGAAGACATCAACAAACCGTCTATAGTGTCTCGCACCTCTATATAATATATTCACAGTCAGGTTATTATCCTCCCAAAATGCATCAGAAGATTTGCATAAGAGTTGGCTCAGGGGGTGCCCATGGCTACCCCCATCTCTGTAGATATAACTATTCCTCAAACAAGAACACGTTATTGAAAATCAAGTCAAGCAAGGTATAGACTAAACAAACATCTAGATTCAATGAGAATGTATCACTGCTCAAGATCTGCCTTATCACTTCTATCCCATACTCATTGGGTATGGTAGTGAAAAGATTTTTAACATCCAGGGTAACCAATAGCAGATCAGTGATATCATTCAACCGCACAAATTCATCAAGATTCTACAAACAATGCACAGTATCCCTCAAAATGGTATTTATAGACCTAACTATTTGACTAAGTAGCCACTCTACATAAATGGAGAGGGGCTCCATTACCCAGCCCCCTCTGGCAACAATGGGTCTCCTAGGTGGCTCAATCAAGGATTTGTGAACCTTGGATAGCCCTTTGATAACCGGTATCATGGCATGAGGCACCTTGAAAAACTCAAACAGTCCCTCATTAATCTCCCTGTTCATAAGTAAATCAAATACACAATAATTCACATATTTAATAATGGTCCTAACCCGTGCCCAATCTATCATATGGTAGGTATCCAAGTCATTCAATAAAATAGACATTGCTTTTACATAATCACACCTGTCCATTAATACTATAGCGCCACCCTTATCGGATGGCCGAATTATAAGATCCACATTATTTTTCAAATCATTCAATGCCTTATGTTCTGCAGCGCTCCGATTATAAACGTTACTTTAACCACTTAGTCATAATCAATTCCTTCTCACAAGCTTGTACAAATAGTTCAACATGAGATGGTATAATAGGCGAGAAGGTGCTAGGTCTTCTATATTCAGTAACTTGCTGCTCTTGGGCTTCACCAAACATTAGACCCAGAGCTACTTTCCTGGCAAAAAGCCTCAAATCAAATAAAACATCACTTACTCTGGCTGGAGTGGCTGGAATAAAAGTTAGTCCCCATTCCAGCACAGAGCGTTCTAAAACTAGTCAGAAAATGCGTGGAAAGATTCTCCACCAAATCTTTTATAGTCTCATCTTCCGCTGCGTTGAGCTTCTTTCTGTAGACACTTTCCTCTTCTGTCTCACTCTGCTCACAGAACGAGAATATTGCGGCTTCCTTGGTTGTACCTGAAGGGGTAAAAAAAACTATCCAGATTGATAGGTGCAGTCTGCTTGGATCTGGCTCCCTCCTGGATGAAGTTGCTCCTATGTAACTGGGACTTATCCTTGTAGGTCTTGTAGTGTGTGTGTAGGGTTTTGACTAAACAATAAATATATAAACACCCCACTTTAGTGTTTGACTTTATTCCCAGATTCTATGCAGACTGCACTACCTGATTTATAGTGTACTTGGCAACATGTGATGTATGCCCCTGCTTCTATGTGGGTAAAACCATCTAATGATTGAGGGACAGGGTATACAAACATATGTCAGATATGAGGAAGGATGATATAAACAATGCCCTCATGTCAGTAGTTTACTATCATATGACAGTATGCACCCCCATATATATTTTTAAGAGTGTGGTAAGGCTTTTAGAGCCCCTAGACTCAATGGGAGGGAGTCCTCTTGAGACATACTGAGGGTATTACCAAGGACTTGGAGAAGGGGCTATGATGGCCAGATGGTGAAGAATAATGGAGAAGGGGCTATGATGGCCAGATGGTGAAGAATAATGTAGAGGAGGTAATCAGACTCAGAGATTCAGTGGCACAACCGTATTTTTCTAAGAGTCGGGTCACTAGGAAAGCTAGTAACACTAGTAATAAAGGGATGCTCAGGATGCCCTTATATTATTCGTCTGATGTACAGACCTACATGGGCATAGTGAGGAAAAATTGGGGAATTTTGACATCTGACAAGGGTGTCAGTAACATTATAGAACAACAACCTTGATTTTTGTTCAGGAATGAGTTCTCCCTTAAAAAAAAAGTTATGTTTCCCAATGTGTAAGGCTAATGCCTTAGAAAATGTAGGTTTGACTATGTGTAGGCATTGTAATTTTTGTAGTTACTTGGACATTTGTACCAAGTTTATGCATCCAGATAAAAAAAGACCAGTATAATTTTAATGCTTCTGCTTCATGCAACACCAAACATGTAGTGTAGCTTGCCCATTGTTTGAAATGTTTGCAATTTTATGTTGGTAAAACTGACAGAGTGTTTAAAGGTCGGATTAGGGAACATGTGTACCACATTAATAGAAAGGATAGAGTAAGTGCACTATCTAAACATGTTAGTGAGACTTACAATGAACATATTTTTAAATTTCTTGTAATAGGGAGGGTGTATAAAAGTATCAGGGGTGGTGATGTCCACAACTAGACAGAGGCTTTGGAAGCCAAATGGATTGTAAGGCTTAAGGCAGATACTGGACATGGCCTGAATGACTATGTACTCTGAAGCCCATATTAAAGAAAAGGCCCCTCTTTAGATGAATTTTATGTGTGTATTGCTTGCATTTATTCTTACTGAAAAAGTCAGTTTTTTATATATCTATTTTTATGTATGTGTTCTTTATACGAAGTTTTATATATGTATTTTTGTATGAAATTATATTGAATACATTGCTGCTACTTTTTATAAGAATGGTTACAATTATATATAAGGTATATATGTATGTATGGCTTTAAATATTTGGGTCATGTGATTAATAGCATGTGACTAGTGCTTTCAGAGTATAAAATGAAGGTTAAGATGCAACATATTTACATCTGATGAAGTGGGGTATATACCTACAAAAGTGCTTATGTGTTTTATTCTGTGGTCTGTTCTACAATAAATAATCTTTATACTGGAATCTACAGCCTACTCCTGGTCCTTCTTTGGTTTGTATGTTTAAGAACTTAAACATGTTTTTGTGTCTCCTGTGCCTAAGTTTCAGAGAAATTATCCCCAATAAGCCAGCCTCTGTTTGTAGGAAATCTTTCCGTTCTCCTTGGGTAAGAAAGTTGGGAAGTGGGCTTCTTCTGCTAAAGCTACTCATACTTCTTTGCCCCAGAAGTCTTCTTTTCCTGATTAATCAGGTGCTGTCTTCTCAACCACATTCCTCTTTCTATTTGCCTTTCTGTCTTTCTCTTCCTGTTTGGTTAAAGATTATTCAGGACTTTTTTGGTGGATAATGGACAGAACCAGAGTATTTCATGGTCTGGAAATCTCTTCCCCCTTTTATGGGAATTCCTCAGCCCCCTCAGGAACAGCTATCCTTCTTTCCAGGGGTACTTCAGGATTTATTGATTCAGGGAACTATTCAGGAAGTTCCAGTATCCCAAAGGGATATGGATTTTACTCCAGAATGTTTTTAGTGCCCAGGAAAGAGGGTACTTGGAGACCAATTGTAGACCTCTCCCATATGAACACCTTTCTGAAAGTCCCATCTTTTCGAATGTTGTCCCTTTAGACGTTTTTCCCTCTTTTGCTTCATCAGGCTTATATGGTGTCTCTGGACCTCAGGGATGCTTATTTTTGTATCCCAATTCATTCCCTTTTCAGGAAGTTTTTACTTTTCTCTGTTGCTTCCTGGCATTTTCAGTTCTGTGCTTTGCTCTTTGGTCTTTCTACTTCCCCAAGGGTATTCACCAAATGCCTTGCACCTGTGATTGCATTTTGCAGGCGAAGGGGGATCCAAGTCTTTTCCTACTTAGACAACCTCCTGTTTCAGATATCCTCTCTAGAGATGTTATTGCAAAATCTCCATTTTTGTCATTTCCCTTCTGCAAAGCCTGGGGTTCACTATAAATTTCAAAAAGTCCTTTCTGACTCATTCTCAGGATCAGGTTTTTCTGGGGTACAGGATCCAGATTATTCCAATGCTGTCATCCCTGCCTCATTCCAAAGGCCCTAACTCTCATTTCAGTTTTCAGTCCCTTCTTCCTCTGGCTTCAGTAACAGCCAGGTACTTTCTGAGAGATCTGGGATTCATGGCCTCCACCATTCCTGTGCTCTGTTTTGCCAAACTCCACATGAGAAAGTTTCAGTGGTTTCTGAAGTAATTTGGCTTCACCATCTCATCCCCTTGAATTTGTAGTTCCTCTTCTGCCATGTCTCAAGGGAACTTCAGTGGTGGATTCAGCAGTTGACTCTCAATCTAAGACTACCTTTTCATCCACCTCTTCCCTCTCAGGTGGTGTTCACACATGCTTCAGACATGGGATGGGGAGCAGCATGTGGCTCCCTAAAGGTTCAGAGAGTCTGGTCATCTCATTAACAGAAAACACACCAGTGTCAAAGAGATGAGAGCTCTTCTTTTTGATTTTCAGGATTTTCATCCATTGTTCTCCCCAGGACCTCTCAAAGTGTGTTTACAGACAATACCACAGTGATGTGGTATGGAAACAATGGGGGGTCTTATGTTCTTTGCCAGTTGGCAGTCCTAGTGTGAGATCTAGCTATCCAGTATCAAGTGACTCTTCAGACAATTTACATCTCCTCAGGTCAAAACATTGTGGCAGATTCTCTGAGCAGGTCCATAACTCAATCCCATGAATGGTTGTTTCACAGGAATATGTTTCTGGACATTGTCCACCAGTGGGGTAGTCCTCACATATATCTTTTTGCCTCCCCTCTGAAGAGACAACTTCCTCTACTTTGTGCCAGAGTCCCAGATTCTCCGGTTTTGAAGGTACCAGAGTCTCAGATCCTCCGGTTTTGAAGGTGGACACCCTATCATTTTCTTGTAAGGGGCTGTTTCTTTATGCCTTTCCTCCCCTTCCTTCCCCTTCCTCTCATTCCAAAAGTCCTGTTCAGAATTCAACAGAATGCTCCCAGAATCTTGTTGGTGACCCCCTCTTTTGGCGAAGACCGCATTGGTTCCCTCTTCTGCCTTTAGCCAAGGGCAGTCATCTCAAGTTACCTCACAGGGTGGACCTACTCGCACAAGATAAGAGATCTCTTATCCATCCCCACCTGTGCACTCTTCAACTGACACTGTATGTGATAGGATTTTGATTCCACATAGACACCTTTTTTCGGAGGATGTGCTTAGGGTGCTGCAGGAGGCCAGGAAACCCAATACTGGAAAATCCTACTTATCCATGCGGCAGAGGTTTTCTGTTTGGTGTCTTTCTTGTAACCTGGATCCACTTTCTGTGGATGTTCCTACGGTTTTTTCTTATTTGTATGAACTGCTCAATGCTAGATTGGCTTATTCTTCTGTTAAGCCCACTTATCGGCTATCTCTGCGTATCTGCCTTTATCTCCTCCTTTAGTTTCTAGATTTGAAACTACAAGGTGTCCTTCACATTAGGCCTTCCAGGAAGCCTGTTCCTCCTCCCTGGGATCTTAATTTCGTTTTGGAAAAAATTGACCCAAGCTCCTTTTGATCCTGCAGCTTCAGCTTGCTTGCAACATTGCTCTTGGAAGACTGTACTTTTATTAGTCCTTACTTCTGCCATGTGGGTGCCTGACCTTAAGCCCATATGGCTTGTTCTCATTTTCTGGTGTTTTATAAGGACAGGGTATCCCCTTGTACTAATCCTTCTTTTATGCCCAAGACAGTAAATGAGTTGTCCGTTAATCATTTTATTCATTTGTCCACTTTTTTCCCTTCTCCACAATCTGCCAGTGAGAATATTCTGCACACGTTGGATTTGCATGGACAACTCAGATTTTATTTGCGTAAGACCAAAACTTTTTGTAAATCTGATCAGCTGTTTGTTTCCTTTCATCCTAGGTCCTTGGGATTGGCTGTGTCCAAGCAAATTCTTTCTTCTTGGATTTCTAAAGCCATTTATTTTTGTTAATCCTTTCATGGGAAGAGCCTTCCTTCTTCTGTTGAGGCCCATTCTACTAGAGCTGTGGCTTCTTCTGGTGCTTTTTCCAAGGGGTTGGATATGAACTTTATTTTAGACGCAGCTACCGGGACTTATGTGCATACATTTACCAAGCACTACAAGTTGGATGGAATTTCCAGAGCTAGAGCTGGTTTTGCTAGCGCCATCCTTCATGGCTTCCTAGAAAACTCTGCTGGTCCTTCTTCCTCCCTTTCTTCTTCTTGAGCTTTGGCACTCTTCCTATTGTAATGAATACTGCAACAGTGAAATGGAAGGGCATAAAACAATTGTGTGAAATCTTACCATAATGGTAGAGGTCCTTTCCACTGTTGCAGAATTCACTCCCTCCCTCTTCCCCCTAGTCCATTGGTCTTCTTTATGTACTGTTTACCCCTCCAGTTCTTGGACTGGCATTCCTACTGGGTTTCTCTGGTGTGAGGATGGTATGTCCAGACGTCACCTATATGCCCTACGCTACATGAGGAGCATACGTGTGACATAAGGCGTAACCTAAGGCTTTGGTATACTGACCGGGCATTGGACTGCTGTTGGCATGGGATCCCTATTTGTTTTGAATATTGCAACAGTGAAGGGAAGGAAATCTACTGTTAATGGTCAGATTTTGCACAACTGTACTTTCTTCAAAGCATTTCTGTACATCTGCAAACTTACTATTTGCAGTTCCAGTTTGGTGCTTCAGGATGCTGATACAAAGTGACCACTGACAAGCTGTTCTTGTTTGTCATCTCATAGCGCACTATGATGAAAGGTGGACTCCAGGTTACTGAGATAAGTGCTCTGATCTTCCAGTGCAGAATTTTGCATCATTCAGCTTGATGTCTTTTCTAAGACAACATGTATTCCTATAGTTTGACACAAAAGTGACATTTTCTGCATATTCTTGTTTTTGTACACCATCTTTTGTCAAGTATGCTATTGTAATTGCATTGTCTTGTTTGCTTAACAGGACATATGAATTATGTTTAGAATTAAATGCAGCAGAATCTGGACAGCTTAACGATTAGCAGCTACCAGATTTTTATTGATTTTAATAGGGTTGCATCAGTTGTCCAATTTTCTTGAAGTCTAGCAGAGAAGAGCATCCATACAGAAAGGTAGCTAGCATTCTTAACCTTAAGGTGGGATGTTGGGATCCATATTCCACTGCACTGAACTCCCTTTACTAAAACTGTGTTTTGCTCAGTTGTGCAGGTGGTATGTATTCTACTGCATTTGGTTTGAGGTACATAATCATTCCACCAAACTAGACAATTCTCCAGTTAATATGAATTGTAATTCTGCTATTAAAGGTATGACCATGAACTCTAAGGTCTGTTACCCTTCTAATCCTACAGCTTAGGGTTTTCTGACCATCAATTTCAGAGCTGTGGCTGGTTCCTGTAGTGCCCAGTGCCGTTTCTCTTTCTGGTGCCTATCCGTTTAGGAGCCCAAAAAAAATAGTCCAGTGCCAAACAAAATCTGGTTAGCAAGTTAGACCTGAGGTGCAAAACAAGTCTGTTGTACATTCTGTGAGCGCTTGAAGGGCAAAGCAACAACAAAGAAGGTTCTTTAATACGCTTACCACAAATGTAATAAGTGCCTCGCTGCAGTTTAAATACTGTACATGGAGTGCTGAAGTGCTGACTTCCAATGCATTGTCAGCATTTTCTGACTGCTGCTAGGCACTACATCCCGACTGGACATCTGATTGTGCCCCCTAATATGTTGTACCTGGTACACCTGCCACCTTCGGCTCAATCTACCTACTCTTCTGCTGAATTTATTGAGCAGAGAAGCTGTCTGCTGTTACTGACCGAGCATTGTTGGAAATATTTCTTTCTATAACCTCCTGTTAATGATTTTCTCTTTTTTTTTTTTTCCTTGTTTTTGTTTTCTTTTTCCTTAAATTACTTCTATCATTATTGTGCCTTTTACCTGTTTATTTGGTTCCTGGAAGTTCTTTGGAATGAAACCAGCTGTTCAATATAAATATATAAAGCAATACAGTACGCTTGTATACTGATTGTAGTTGCATCTGTGATCATCGTATTGATCACTGCTGCAGAAGCCCTAGCCATATGGGTTATATTCTGCATAAGATATAACAGCTGGCCAACTTCCAAACCTTCAGGACACCTTCCATGCACCCAAACCATCGGTCATCTCAAGCCGAGTTGACTAAAAAGACAGGTTTGGGTAGAAAACTCCTCAATGCTTTCCTGCTACTGAAGAGTACGCTCCTCTGAGGCTTTCAAGCATCAGTGGTTGGCTTGTGCTGTTTGTTTGCTGGGCAGATAAATTCCTTTTGTGTGAAAAAAACTTCTACTTTAAAAGAAAATTGTTTGTTGAATAACACTTTCCTGTTCAGGAAAGTTATTTTAAAGATAGAAATGTGTGCTTTAACAGACTGTTACAAGACTGTATAGTACTTTTAAATGAGGGCACTCTTTTTTTTTTTTTTCCCTTTTTCCCTGTTGGTTTAAAACTTGTTTAATGTAACAGAAAACTTTTTTTTTCTGTGGAGAATTTTTGGTGTCGGCAGATTGTTTTAATGTACCTTTTTCTGTTTTTTATGTGAAAGAAGTGTCTGAAATTTCACCAGAGTTTGCCTCTATTTTCCCTGGGGAAAGAGGCACCACTTTCGACTTGACCATGGAGCAAACTGTTGGTCCCATGATCAGTCTTTCATCCATAAAAATAAGTTGTTAAGCAAACGGCCTTTGCCACCACAGCAGCTAGCAATTTGCCACAGCTGCAGGTGGGTGATTTGGACCCACTCATCTTTACCCCAGATCCCTCTGATGGTAGCACATACAGCCACTATGGACCAGGGGTTAGATGCATCCTCTGCAGCTGTTGGGGTCCCCTCAGTGGAGGCAAGGGAGAGTCACTCGTGTCTGTCCTGGAAGATGGAAAAAGTAAGGCTTTCCTGTTCAGTCAGAATGTTGTGCCCATCCCCAGGGAAGCTGTTGCTGTTACAAAAAGAAACAAACTAAACGTGTATCTTCTCCTTCACACATTCCTTTCAAATTTCGTTAGATAGGAGTAGTTTACTGCTTCTGGATTTGGGTTTACTACAGGCTGTTGATCCTTCTTATAAAGTAGTTTCTGGTAAAAAAAAGAGGAATACTTCTTTTCCTGAAGAGATTAAAGATTCTGAATCTGGATGAGAAGATAGAGTTAGATACAGGGTTTTCTCCTTAGATTTTTGATTCAGAATACGAGGAGAGCTAAGTTTTGGTTTTCCCTGTGGGAGTGTCCGTTTCTCTGAGACTATTGATAGAATGTGCAATGTTCTCAGTGGGAGAACACTGAGGTTTCTCAGTCCCTCAGAAAATACTTTGAGGTGTTACAGGAGGAATTTTCAGAGCCTTGAGTCATTCCTCCACTTAATCAGCTTTGGAAGATGTGTGCATTACTGCCTGCAATTTTCCTGATAGTCAGCCAGCTGCCCTTAAAAAGGCGGATAAGATATCTAATAAATTCCTCAGTCTTTGTTTGTATACACTACTCCCAAACCTGACAGAGGAGCTACAGCTTTAGTTGATCCTACTGATGCTAAACATTAGTTAATTCCAACCCTACTCATCCTTAGGAGAAAGTGTATGTTTGTGCAACTTTGATTTTTAGAATTTTGAATTGTCAGTCTCGTGTGTTTAAAGTTCTTCTGACTAATTATTAAAGTATAATGTTTTGTCTGCAGTTTCTTCTTGTGAGGAAAATTCTGTTTTAAATAATTTAGTTACTTCTATTGTACAAGTCACTACTTGTTTGCAGTGTGTATGATTCTGTTGATGCATCTTTTGGATTATGGCCACTGGTACTGTTTTGAGGTTTGCCTGGCTGCATTCTCAGAACCTTCCAGATGATGTTAAAAATGAGATTTTAAATTCTCCTTTGAATAGTTTTTGGCTTCTCTACTGCAGAGGTCATCAAAATGTGTGATGAAGTACAAGTTGATACAGTAAATCTCTCAAGATTTTTCAGCTCTCCTTTTCCAAATTTTCTAAGGGATTCTGTAACCCCTCATCCAATTTTGGTAAAAAAAAAACAAATTGCAGTAAACAGACCTCTAAGAAGAAATGAAAAACCACTCAAGCAGGTAACAAAAAAAACAAAACAAAAAAAAAAAACAAATCTAGAAGAACCAATGCAAAGAAACTAAAATAGATGGCTTTAATAACACTCTGGCACCTCAACTTAAATTAGCCTTCAAGGAGTAAAACAGCAAATGCAAAATCACAATATATAAACCAATCCATTCAAAATCAATTATGCAATTATATAATTATATAATAAACTAATTAAATTAAAATTGTCCAATTGCATTCATAATTCAAGCAGTTTCTTCAGTTTCTCTACAGGAAGCAACTTAGCAATGTATTTATAATGCACCCTTTCCAAAATAGTTGCTTCCAAACCAGAAGGATCCAAATTGTGAAATCTGCTAAAATGTTGTGCAACAGGACTCTCAGACTTGTGTTTAGTATGTTTAACATGCTCTTGTAGTCTTAATTTAAAATTTATTTTGCTTTCACCAATAAAAAAAGAGCACAAGGGCATTGCAAAGCATAAACAATGCCTCGGTGTTGCAATCATATCTTTCTGTTTTTTGATAAAAAAAAAAATGCCATTAATGTGTAGAAAATTCACAATATATTGGCAAGAACAACAATTTCCACAACAAAAAGTACCTAAAGAAACAGTAGTCGTAGGTAACGTACTAGACGGAAGAGAAAAGGAATTCCGAACTAGCAAATATTTTAAGCTCCTACCACGCTTGTAATAAAGACATGGGAAATTATTCACAAATGTTGCCAGATCTTTAAATTTCAAATACAAAAAAAAAATTTTTGTTTCAGGAGCAGTTTCAGGAGGGATAAAATTGCAAAGTGTGTGGGACACCAAAAAGAGATGAAAGCATATAAAATCTAAAAGAGATGCTTGCCTTGATTAAGGCACTCAACTTTCTGAATCATCTTTGGCCCCCTTGACTTCTTTACATTGTTACAGACAATACCAGAGTTGTATGGTACATCAGCAAACAGGGAGGAACCTGACTGTACCGCCTTGGCAGACTAGCCATGTTAGCTTATGATGTAGCTTCTCAGCACAATCTTACTCCACAGGCATTCTACCTTACATCAGAGCAAAACTGTGTGGCAGACAGGCTGAGCAGGACAAAGTTAGACCCTCAACAAAGGAAACTAGATCGGGGAGTCTTCCAAGATTTTTTTTTTTTTTTAAACGCCTTTATTGAGTTATCACTTGTGACATAGGCAAACTTACATTTATAGAAAAGTAATCAAATTGTAGTAACAAATTAACATTAACAAACATTGTACTTCACATTTATTTTGCTGTATATCATATAATCTAAGCAACATTACATAAATTAGTCAATTCCTGACCTTTTTTTTAAAACAAGAAACATCTTTATTAAACCATCAGTTACGACATAAGCAATGATACATTTATATAAATGAAAACAAACCACACCAACATAATCCTAGTTGCAAGCATTTTAAATCACAAACCACACTGACACAATCCTGGTTACAGACATTAAACATCACTTTTCAGTCAAACATTACATAGCTCATTTAAGTTCGATCTTCTGTTGAACCTCATTCCTCCCCTGTATGTATTGTTCACACAATTCCCATTTTTTCCTATGTAGTTTGCTCCTACTCCTTTCTAAAGATTTCAGTTCCAGTTGTTTTATCTCTCTTACTCTGTTTACTACTTCTAATATAGTTGGTTTAGATTTTGTTTTCCATTTTCTAGTAATTGCTTTTTTGGCAGCCACCATAATTAGACACAGCAAGGCCTTGTGTCTGGTCAATTCTGATTCTGTATCCTAGCTCAGAAATATCATCTCCCTGATCACACCAATCCACCCACCCAGCATCTCCAACAGTGCATCCCGCAGAGACTCCTTAAAGTCTGCCAACCAACCGCACTCCTAGAAAATATGTTCCCAAGTACCTGTTTCTTCCCCATCACCCCTCCAACATTTGCTGTCTACCTGAGGAAAAATTCTCTGGAGTGTACTTTGGGTATAAAAATATCTGTGTAAACATTTCCAAGCAAAAATCCTAAATTTTCTAGATTTTGTTGTATATTTGGAAGATAATACATATATCCTCCCATTGTTTCTTTGTGAATTACTTGTCTAGTCTCTCCTCACAATCATTTCTAACCTCCTCTGATTGATTGTTATAGTTATTATGCAATATTTTATATGCTGTACCAATTATTCCTTGTTTAATTGCAGCTTCTGTTCTAGATTCTACTAAAAACTCTACAAGTGCTGGTCTTTCAGGGAGTCTTCCAAGATTTGATCCATCTGTGGGAAGTTCCTTAAGTAGATGTATTTGCCTCCTCTCTGAAAAATCTGCTGGCAAGATTCTGCTCCAAAACTTTGTGCCTTTTCTTTTCCTTGGACAGGAATTTTCCTGCATGTTTTTCACCCTTTCCAGTGATATCCAGGGTAGTTCTGAAGATTCTGGCACCAGCAACTATGATTCTCCCTTTTGGAAATGGACAGGGCCAGTTACAAGCTTTGTTACATACTGGATCTACTCACACAAGAACAGGGGTGTTTGCTACACCTTGACCCCAAATAACTTCAGATGACTCCCTGGTTGATAGGGGCTTAATTCCCTTTAAGCACCTCTTTTCTGAGGATGTGCATCAGGCACTAATGGATGCAAGAAAGCCTGCTACTAGAAAATCATATATTAGTAAGTGGAAAAGGTTTTCTAGTTGGTGCCAACAACATAACCAGCACCCATTCAGGGCTAGTTGTTCTCTGGTTTTACAATGTTTCTGTGCATTACTGTCTTATGGCCTTTCTTACTCCTTTATCAAGGTTCATTTATTGGCCATTTCAGGCATGTCTGCCCATGGATCCTCCTCCTTCATTACATTGTCATGTCAAAATGTTTTTGAAAGGGGTTTTGCATAAGAGGCCTCTAAGGAAACTTTTAGCCTGTTCGTGGGATCGTAATTGTATGTTAGAGGTGTAAATGTGTGCTCAAGTTGAACAAGCTGACCTGGTTGACTTAGGTTTTAGCATGGAAAACAGTTTAACTGATTGCTGTGACCCCTGCAAGAATGGTGTCTCAGCTGCAAGTTGTTATGGTGAGTCAACCCTATCTTTTTTACCACAGAGACAGGGTTTCTTTGAGAAGTAATCCTTCTTTTGTGCCTAAAGTAGTATCCAAGTTTACTTTAAGCCAATCTAGCCATCTCCCAATTTTTTCCTGAACCTAAATGTGAGGGAGAAAAGATGGTCCATACCTTGGATATCCACAGCCAACATAGGCAGTATGTTGATGGAAATAAATCTTTCAGATGTTCACATCAGTTGCTCATTTCTTATGAATTATAAGAAGGGAGAACCTGTGTCAAAATAGAATATTTCCAAATGGTCTAAGTAATAACCTTTTGTTATACTCACCACAACAAAACTATTTTAGGCCAGGTTAAGGCCCACTTGACCAGGGCCTTAGCTTCATCTGTGACTTTTTAGAAAGGGCTGGATTCTAAAGATATTCTAGAAGCTGCAACCTGGGCCTCTGTACATACTTTTATAAACACTAGAAGCTTAATTTCTTCTCTAGGTCTAGATCAGGTTTTGCTAGGAACATTCTCCAGGGACTCCTGGACTATTCTCCTTCCACCTCCCAAATGTAGTAAGCTAGGGTAATCTGCCCATATAGCTAAGGTACTGCACCAGTGATCAGTATGATGAACATAGTACAGTTGTATGACTAAACTTACCATAATAGTAGATGTTCG
Organism: Protopterus annectens; assembly: GCF_019279795.1. Lineage (NCBI taxonomy): Eukaryota > Metazoa > Chordata > Ceratodontiformes > Protopteridae > Protopterus > Protopterus annectens. The sequence goes on from NC_056728.1 coordinate 1,744,578,109, forward strand.
GATGATCACTTCTGCATTTGCCACTCCCTCCTTCCCTTCATCTCCCTTGTTTTTTGGGGTGTTGTTTCTGCTAGGTTGTGGACATTTATTTTTTGTTATTCCTAACATTGTCTTTTCAGGGCTCAGTCTTTCTGTCAGTTGGCATGAAAACTCTAAAGGGCTTTGAAACCAAACCTGTCTTTTTAGTCAGCTCCGCTCAAGCAACCTAACAGTTTGGGCACATAGAAGTGCACTGAAGCTTTAAAAGCTGGCTGGCTGTTATATCCTATGCAGGATATAACCCATATAGTGAAGGATATTGCAGCAGTGATGATTTGAATATCTAGTGTCATGGTAAGTTTATTTACATAACTGTACTTTTCATTTCTTGTTTTGCTTAAATGCCATTTAGCCTTCCAACATTACCATAGCAATATCTTTGCAAAATTCACAGAGTCAGTTTTTGTTGAAATACAGCACATTGCATCTAAAATATTGAATCTGCCTTTGTGTGTTAATTAAATATATTTTAAGTATTGTTTTGGACAGTCGTTCTGCAGAGAGACAAGGCTCACTACATCTAACATGCAGGAGACCTGTCCCCCAATGCCATTTGTACTTAAATATTGCAACTCCAGTGACTCATAATCTTGGAAAATAACAACAAAAAAATCTTCCCTAATGTTATCTGTCTCACCTAAGGTTGTATTACATTAGAGTTGTAGTATTTAAGTTGACTACACGTGGAAGGCATAGATTCTCACAAGAAGGGATTCGGGGGAGATGTGTTTTTTGTTCAGTAATACTGCCAGTCTGATGATCTGCATTTCAGTGAATCAGAAAATGACAACACATTTTAAGTGAGTTATTTTCAGCAAGTTGTGCTCATGTAAAAAAGTGGTTCTGCAAATTGTCATGGATCCCTGAAATGGTCAACAGTTTACTCTCAGGCATGCTCACTTTGTAAGATATTCCCATTACTGGGTTTGAAAGAGGGTGTCAGAGATTCCAATAGGCAAATAAGTATGCTAATGTGTGGATTGTTTATCTGTTAAGCCAATATATAGCTGCCTTATCCCCCTAACCCCTGTAATGTAGGTGATGGTAAATAAGCTTTAACAAGCAAAGGCCATTTTCCTTTTAAATATTTACTTGGCAAGTGAAGAGTATCTCCATTTAGATGTTAAAGGCAATCCTCTTAGCTTTCCTTAATGGTTTTGGAAGACTGTGTAGTATAAATTTAGACTCATTTTAAAAAGACTTGGGCAGCAGCTTACCTTGAGTTTGATAATAAACAAAAGCACAAATACATCAATACGTTTTACGGTGAAATTCTGTTCTACCTGTGTGGTCTCTGTTATGCACAGTGCTGAATAATAAAACCAGAACTATTTTGTGAACTTAAATGTCAGATACTCTCCAGCAGTAGTTCTGGTTGCTTTTGCTCATTGATATGTGTCTAGTCAAACAGAAGTAAATGACTGAAAAGATGCAACTCTTTGGACGTGATTAGTACAATGGCTGTGTAAGGCCACTCGAATAATGCTAGTAGAGTGAACAGACATTGTTGTAAGGCAGTTGTTAAGCAAACTGGGCTAATAACATTTGTAGTGAAAATGAACAGAGTTTCTCTGCTGTTGTATAGTTATTTATTTCCTTTTTTAGCAGTAATATTAACAGCAAAAGCCTATTGTAAGAGGGGGACCCAGCAGATAATCGTAGGAATCATAGGAAATGCAAGCCATCCGAGTCTTCCAGCCACCATAGTTTGCAAATATCCACCCTGAGACTATACCACGTTTTCAAGGAGGGCTAGGCCAGTCATCTTGGGGTGAATTTGTGAATACATATTCAGTCATCCAGTTCATGCTTGATGGAAGATAAATGTTGCTACTTGATTTGCAGCAGGAGCCTACTTTAGAGGTGGGTGGAGAAGGTGCTGTGTAAATGAACCTCTCTCACTCTCTCTCTCTGTCTCTCTGTTTTATTTGCTGATGAAAATTTAGATCTCTGATTCTGTGGCTATTTGAACTGTAGAAAAATAAAAGATCCAGGACTACTGGCTCCCTTATGGCATAGAAGACAAGGCACAGATCTCCTGTCTGAAATGTATAAGATACTGATTAAAAGGATAGTATTTCCAGTCTTTTCTGGTAGCTTGGGTTTTTGAAGGTGTTTAGGAATCTCCGGAGTCTTTTTAGTTTCTATGTTTGGTAAAGTACATCCCAAAGGGAGCATTGTATTCAATAACTGGCCTAATCAATGCTGCCTTTAAGGGGACAATGATCTCTTAAGTTCTGGATGATATTCCTTTGGCAATTATCTGCTCTAAGTAGAAGGATTTGCTGACTACTGTCATTACGTGATGAGCAAAGGAGAGGGAATTATAAACCCAAATTCTGTGGTCTTCAAATGTCTGTGTTGTATATTGGTGAGGGAAGGAGTCTACCAGATTTGATAATAATGCACTTCTCAGCATTTAAATTGAGCCCCGTTTTAGTACACCAGGTATATGAGTACATGTTCTTGCTCATGAAATTTGGCATAAAATGGAGACTTGACTGTGACTACCAGTTTACAGTTCTCTGCAAACTTTGTTAGCCAGATGTCTTGGTTCATAGTCTGGAGATCAGAAAAGTAAATGTCAATCAAAAGAAGTCACAATACTGAGCCCTGTATGACCAGTGATCACCTTTGTACTCTCTTATATGGCACTTGCTACTCGCAGTGTGTGATTTCTGTCTTTTAACCAGTTTGCTATCCATCTTATTACATAGAGACCTATTTGTAATTCATAAACCTTGCTAACTATGCTAGTTTGCAGGGTGGTGTTAAATATCTTGGCAAAGTCAAAGTATGCTGTCTGGACAATATGACCATTGTCACCAGCCTGTAATTACCCTTTCAAAGAAGTTTATTTATTTATTTTATTTTATTTATTTATATTTGTTTACCGGGGAGGTATGGCCAGCAGATTTTATTGGAGATGATTTGTAAGGTTAGTAGCATTTTTCCTTGAGACTACAGCTGTAATGTGTAGTCCATGTTCAAGTTGAGATAAGAGTATTCCTTTGCTCATGGCAGCTTTGGCTGGCATGGACAGAATAGGCAGTAGCTTGCTCACCCAGAACAGTAGTGTGCTGATCTTTCTGCATACATTTTGAATGAGTAGTTGAAAGTGAAAAGAAACACTTGTTAGCAGATTATATCATTCAGCTATTCAATTTAAAACAGACTGTCGGAGATTCTAGATGCAAACACATTTGGTTTTTTTTTTTTTTTTACAAAGTATGATATATCTCAAAATAGGCAGATTCAGCTGTATGCTCAGCTGTAACCCTTATATCGTGGAATTAAAAAAATAGTTTGGTTCATCAAAGTTCAAAACTTTCTCAACTTGAGATTAAAATACAAACACGCGTTTCCAAAATGAAAGGAATAAACAAATAGGTATGTATATGAGAGGATAGCTTAAAACCTTGTCATGCTTCAGTCTTGACATGGTTTGTGTTTATTTTAAGCAGGCTTCTCTGAGGCAGTCTCTACAAGTACAAAGCACCTAGCTTCCTTTCCAGGTTAAATGATTACAAGAAACATTTGCCATTTCTTTGCCAAGCACTAATAAACTCTAGCTGAGAAGAACAGTTTGACTTTGTTAAAAAGTAAAAAAATATATTAAACTGTTGTACTTTAAGCTAACAGTATATTAAAATAAGTGTCAATCGGCATAAAAATGACACATCCAGTATAAAAGTTAAGAGGTTGGTCTAGCCAAATGTCAAGTTGTTTGAAGGATGTGGTAGTTTCTTTGGTGGTATTAACATCTTTAGTATTAAGAAAGTTAGGTGCTTTGGCTATTTTTGGTTGGTTCCAGATAGCATTATTTTTGTTTCTGAGGGATTTAGTATACATTTATGGCCTATTGGCTACTTGGTTGAGAGTTTGTAGTTCATCTTGGAACTGAGTTTGTATAATAGAGTGAGATTTGTTTGACCTGTAGATGACCATGTCATCTGCATAAAAAATTAGAGGTATCTGAGGGTGATCAGATGAGAGTTTTGGAAAATAGCAGAGGGGCTAGAGTGGAACCCTAGGGGGGACTCCTTTCACAAGAAGAGCTGTTTCAGAAGCAGTGGTGCCTACTTTCACCTTGAAGGACCTATTGATGAGGAAATCTATAAACTAAGGTTTTGCATTGCCACTAATGCCTGTTTCAGTTAATTTGTCAAATAGTATAAGAATATTGTTAATTTGTCAAATAGTAAGTTATTGTTCAACAGATCAAAGTCTTTTGTGAGCTCACTAGAGTGCTCCTGTCAGGTTGCCTTTGTCCGTAATGGATAGGATGTCATCTATGAAGGAGTAGGGAACTCTTATGGTGCTGTGTCCAGACCAGAATCCATGTTGTTTTCTGGATAGAAGATATTGGTGTAAATAAGCAGTAATTTGATTGTAGATATTTTTTTGTAGTTCTTTACCTGAAGTGAGAAGTATTGAGCCAGGATGGACTTGTGAAGCAGTAGTTAACTTGGCTTTTGTAGTTTTGGAATAGGAGTGACAATTGCTGTTTTGTGTTATGAATGAATCATAATCTTAGTCATAATCTTAATATTATTTTCACCACACAAGTTGCTGAATTAATATTATTCACCACGAAAGAAAAGAGCCAGTATTTACCTTCCAAAGCAGTTTATTATTGTAGCACACTGCAGTTTAGTAATATCACAGTTCCACAGTACCAGAATCCACTGAGAAAACGGCAGCAGTGGTTCACAAACAGGGAATCCACTGAGAAAACAGCAGCAATGGTTCACAAACAGGCAGGTTGCAGTCTGCAAAGGAAAGCAGCAGTGGTATCAGTGGATTCTGGTACTGTGGAACTGTGATATTACTAAACTGCAGTGTGCTACCATAATAAACTGCTTTGGAAGGTAAATTCTGGCTCTTTTCTTTTGTGGTGAATAATCTTATTATTAGTTGAGGTGTTCATAACGAACAGGACAGTATCCTAACTCCTTTAGAAATGTAAGCACTGTTGTGTTTTTTATTTTGGAATAGCATTTAAAGGAATAAAATAAATGCTGTAGGGGCAGGTTTAAAAGGAGTTTCACAGGTTTTAGTATGTATAATGGTCTGTATGTGTGTATGCGAGTGTACACGTGCATGTAAGGCATGCACACACTTTTTTCAGAGGTGGGAAACTGAGGCCTCCCCTGATCAAGTGAAATGTTAAATCCACATTGCTGGTTGAGCAACAGAAAGGTAGAACTGCTTAGCACTTACTAACACACATTAAAAGTCAAACATAAGGACAAAGAAAAATGTTATGACCTTATATAGCATTGTAGCCACACTGCAACCTGTTCACTATCATATTTTAGCATTTTCAGTCCCAACCCAATCAATAATTAGCATATTTACAGTTTCTGGAAAATGTTGGGAATTCCTTGGGAATGATCAGCAATCCAGTGGCTTGTTTTCTGAATGTTTTCAAAATATCATATTAACTGTTTTTGTGTGGGTGGGTGTGCGTGTCTGGAAAACTAAATCTGAATCTGCCTCTGTATGTCTCTTTAACGGTGGCCCATTTTGTGTGTGTGTGTATGTGTGTGTGTGTGTGCGTCGATCATTAGATTTTCATTAGAAGGCTCATTACTGCAAAAACAATATATGTGATTGGAATTTACCATATGATTATTTCAGATTTTCCTGTCCGGTTTTACTAGTTGAAATCCTAAGATGTGTGTGGCTGCAATGACAAAAATGGAGAGCACTGGACCTTGCTAGTCTTAGTGTAGCTGCTGCATCATCCTTACAGCTTCAAGAGATTGGAGGACCAACACTTTTCTGGTAGCAATCAACATGTAATTGATCTGAAATGATCCGTGCTCCTTGCTTACTTTTTCCTCCCAATTAAATCATTTGTAAATTGAGCACCACCTTAATCCCACACTATCACGTTTAAAAATAACAAAATAAGGTACTTGGAACAGGCTCCCATACATATGGTATTTATCATCTGTCTGCCTATTCTTTTCTACGTATCAGTGTCAGTAAAAATAACACTAGACTATTTAGGAAAAATATATATATCTGTGTAATACAGACACACACACACACACACACACACACACACACACACACACACACACACACACACACGCACACGCACACATGTGTAATTACTAAACAGCAGCTCTGTTTTTGTAACTATCTCACCACTATTCTAGAAATGCACTTAGGTGGGATCCAGTATTTTCCATTATATTTACTACAGTCTCATGCTGTGACCATTAGAGAGCAGATAGCTTATAAAACATGGTTTACCACATGCCACATTTAGTTTTTCTTTTTGTCACTTGAAGTAATGATTGCTTTTCTTTGCACTGTGGCTTCATTTTGTTTTTCTTTTTTACTGTAATGTGTTTGTGGCATGGCAATGTTAAGCTGAACCTTGAATTATGTTGTCTTCCACAAAGTAAGTGAATTTTTTTTTTTTTTTACTTTCAGGGAATATATCTAAAGAAATCCCCAGGAAAAAAATACCAAGAAATAGGTTCATAGGTTCATACTAGGCTATCTGCCATAGGGCATTTATAAGCTTAGCCAGAGTGTGTTTGGCTTTCGCCACCAATTTTAAATTAATTTTGCTATGCCCTTTTCGAGGTTAGTATACTGTGTCTCTGTCTAACACAGACACAGAAGTGATACCCGGGATTAACCTACGATCTCCCATCCACTCAAGATTCCTCTTGAAGAGAGTCAATGAGGGATTCTGCCTAACCTGGACTGGGATTTTATTCCACAGTGAAGGAAGCCTCTGGGTTATGAATCTGTCCCTCCAGCATGTCCTATTTATTTCAGTGCTGAGGTTCAAGTCTTTCGAGCGCGTAGCTCGATGGGATTTGGATTTTCTGAGGTGCAGCATGTCCATTAATTCCGAGTTGGACATGGCTTTATCAGTCAGGTACAGATCACCTCTGAGCAGGCAGTATGCCACTGAGTAGAGCTGGAGTTTCTTTAACCGGGCAGCATATGGCATCTGTTTTGAGCCCTTTGATCCTCTTGGTGAGGTACTTTTGGGGTCTTTCCAGTTGCTGCAGGTGTCTGGTAAGGTACATCCCAAAAGGGGCATTTTACTCAATTATGGGCCTGATGAGGGATGAGTAAAGAGACACGATGACCTCCCCTGATCTAGATGTGAATCCCTTCATGATTAGGTGGGCTATTTAAAATGTTTTTCTAACCACTTTGGCCACATGGTTGTCAAATGAGAGATTGCTATCAACTTGGGTCCCCAGGTCCCTAATTACTTCTTCTGTACTTAATGGATTACCACCTATGTGGTAATTTGTGGGCACTTTGTTTTTGCCAAAGGGGATGACTATACACTTTTTGGTGTTTAGCTTGAGGCCATGGCTCTGGCACCAGTTGTCTGTTTCTGAGGCCCTTTTGGAGGATGCTTGTGTCAGCTGGAGAGTCTATTATGGCGCCCAGTTTGCAGTCATCTGCGATCTTGGTCAGCCACAGTCCTTCCGTGTTGGCCGGTACCTCCTGAGAAATATATACCGAACAAGAGAGGTCCCAGGACTGAGCCTTGTGGGACGCCACTTGTAACTGGTTTGGAGTCCATGTGGGTTCTGTCCTTGAGCCAGTTTGCAACCCATTTACTGACATAGGGGTTTATATTTAAGCTGGTGAGCTTATCTATAATGCCCGAGTGGGGTATTGTATCGAAGACTTTTGCGAGGTCCAGGTAGGCTGTGTGGACCACCTTCCCCTCGTCAATGGCCTTGGTGACTGTTTCAAAGAAATCGACCAGGTTTAAGAGGCAAGATCTGCCCTTAACAAAGCCGAACTGGGTAGGATCCAGTGTCTGTAGGTCCCCAATATCTTTATTTAAGAGGTCCATGATGATCCTTTCCATAGCTTTGCAGACCAAGTTAGGCTTTTGGGGTGATAGTTTGCAGGATCCTTTGAGGCACCACCTTTGTGGAGAGGGACCACTGTTGCTGTACGCCACTCTTTGGGTACATATCCTGTAGTAAGGCTGAGATTGAACAGTAGTTTTAGGTTTGGGTTTAGCTCTTCTTTGAGTTCATGTAAGACGCAGCCCGGGACACCGTCTGGTCCCATTGATGCTGTGTTTTTTGCTTTGAAGAGGGCGGCTGTTACCTGAGCATCTGAGATGTCAGGGGGGCAGCACTCTGCAGGGATAGATATTTGCCCTTTTGGTGGGGAGTTTGCGCTGAACCTGTCAGCTAGGATGTTGGCAATGTCTGTGGGTTCGGTGTATATTTTGTCATTTTGGACTAATTCTGAGCATATCTGGGAATTCCCACCCAGGTTCCTAACATAACTAAAGAAAGCCTTGTGATTATCCTTAGTGTCCTGTGCAATTTTTCTCTCTAAGCTGGCCTTAGATGATTTTATGAGTGCCCATAGTTTTTTGCTAATACTGATCAGAGATGCCTTCCCTTTTTGGGATTTTGCTCTATCATGTAGTAGCTTCCTCCTTCTATTGTATAGTTTGTTTATGGCTGGAGTCCACCAGACAGGACTTCTGCCTTTGGAGGATTGGGTCTTGGTTTTATTTGGGATTGCATGATCCATGCATTCCTGAAGATGTTCATAGAATGTGTTTATAAAGGATTCTGCGGTCTGGGCCATATTTTCCACAGGCCTGGGGGCTTTGAAGGATTCCACCTCGGTTTTGAGGAGTGTAAAATTTCCTTTAGAGAAGTTTTTCACTGTGGTTTTCTGGGCAGGGGTTGGGATGTGAATATCCAGTGAGATTAGTTTATGGTCTGATCTTATCAGTGAGGGATACACTTCTGGTCTGGAGCATAGAGTCCCCATGTTGGTGATGATCAGGTCCAGTATGTTTTCCCCTCTTGTGGGAGTGGTAACAAGTTGTTCCATAGCATTTGAGTTTATAAATTCTAGGAACCTTTGGCCTAGGGTGTTGGCGCTAGAGTAATGCTCCCAGTCTATGTTTGGGTAGTTGAAGTCGCCCAATATAATGGTGTTTGGAGAGACCTTCATATTTTCCAGTGTTCTCAGGAAGGCCGAGTGGGGTTCCTGGATTTGGGAGGGTGGTCTGTAGCAGGCTATAAACTGGAAGGCAGTTTTACCCACTGTTAGTTGCACATGGATAGTCTCTGATGCTTCGTGCTGTGCCACCAACCTGGAGGTGTGGGTATCTTTGACGAATATTGATACTCCCCCTCCTTTTGTGGTTTGGTCCAAGTTTTGGGGCCGAAAAGCATGGTATGAGGTATAACCTGGTAGTGCTGGGGTGCTCTCAGGAGCCTTGAACCAGGTTTCTGTTACTGCACAGATATCGATGTTCTCCATGCTAAGGAGAGTTTTGAGTGCGTGCATCTTGAGGTTTAGACTTCTGGCGTTTAGTAGCATTACTCTTAGTTTCTTATCCCTTGTGATACCTATGGAGGTGGGTTTGTCTTTTGAGCCTTGCCTAAAAAAGGCACTATGGGGGTAGCAAGAACCTTTGCCAATATATGAAAGCCCAGGGGTGACAGGTGCAAGCCGTCCCTAGCGAAGCATCGTGGCTTGTCGAGCATGTCATCCCAGGCTGACTGGCATTGGATCCCCTTTGAATGACACCAATACTTAAGCCAATTGTTGAAATTGATCATCTTGTCTTCATATTGTGGCATCATTCTTGGTGAGGGTAAGATGCTACTCAAGGTCAGGGTCATACCGGCCTGGGCTACATGCTCAGAGAGCTCCTCTATGTCTCTTTTCATGTAGTCCAGGGAGGTACGTCTCAGGTCATTCACACCAGCATGGACAATGACAGAGTCATATTTGTACTTGCCTTGAAGTGACCTGAGTGCTTGTGTTATGTGGCGGATCCTAGCGCCCGACAGGCAGCTCACAGTGACCTTCTCCTTGTTCAGCATGGTGAGCGGGGACGTCAGTGTGCCTGATGATAGTCACCTATTACAAGTGTATCAGGTGTGTTGTTTAGCCTTAAGGGCTGTGACTGTTCGGCACACTGGCTTTGTGAGCTATGTGTTGCACATGTTTTGTTTTGGGGTAGCGGTTGCTTGGGTGTCTGCTTTGGAGGTCTCTGCTGCTTAGGCAGATTTTTATTTAGAGCCTCCGAGTATGTTTTTGTGTGTTTATGTGTTTGGTTTGCTGTCGTGGTAGGTCTATGTGAGACTGGAATTGTATTGTGTGGTTTCCTTCTCCTCCTGACTGGTTACGCCAGTAGTGAGTTGAGAGAGCTTAGCCTCCAGTTTGGCTATATGGTTGCATCTCTCACATGTGTTGGAATTTGTTGGGAGGAGGAGAGGGTTGTCTGTGTACATGAGGCAGTTGTGACATTGCCTCAAGATTCCCAGATTCACCAGCTGGACTAGAGAGGAGATTGACAACTGACCTTTGGACATGCTAGAATAGTATTGGGAATTCCTTTATAATTGAAAAAAGGGCCACTGGGGAACAAGGTACTCGGGGGGAGTTTGTGAGGGTGTAGTGCTTTTAATTTTTTAGTGCTGACTTGTATAATTGCTTTAGTGAGCAAGTACCAGGTAACTTAAATGCAATGTGTTACAGGTAACTTAAATGCAAAAACAACAAACAGTAACTTTCTTTCAAGTGAAACAAAGAAATAAATACAGTAAGCAATGCAGATATCACTAGGGATCCACAGAGGCGCTGAAAAGCCGCGTTTTAGGTGGAATTAGCGTTTCAGGGAAATAACAAGCAAACAAACAACAAGCATACAAACAAAGCTAGATTCAGCAGGCCTGGATCTAGTCTATGCTACAGTAAACAAGGTGTATCAATTTCAGTAAGAAACAGTTCAAATATGCAGGCACTATAAGCCTTTAACCAGAAATTCCCAGCTCAGAAGGGCAGAGTCCAGCCTCTCCTTTCACAAGAGTGCAGACCACGAACCTTCTTAATGTAAAATAGCTGGCCTGAAGCCCAAGTGCTTAAACCAGAACTAATACACTTTTAGAATAACAGACATTGAGCCCTCAATCAGCAGTTCCCAACTTAGAAGGATGTAAGCTACCTGTCCTGCCACCACAGTGCAGGCCACAAACCTTCCTAATGTAAAACAACTGGTCTGAAGCCCAAGTGCTTAATCCAAAAGACTTAGAATGATAGCTACACTTTAATCAAGTTACTACCAAGCAGTAATAAATACAATTGAATACTTTAAAGAATGCCTGGATTAGAGCTCAAGTTATACAAACAGAGTTAGATTCAGCAGGCCTGAATCTAGTCTATGCTACAGAAAACAAAGTGTACCAATTTCAGTAAGAAGCAGTTCAAATATGCAGGCACTATAAGCGTTTAACCAGAAATTCCCAGCTCAGAAGGGCAGAGTCCAGCCTCTCCTCCCACAAGAGTGCAGACCACGAACCCTCTGCCTCTCCTCCCACAAGAGTGCAGACCACGAACCCTCTTAATGAGGTCTGAAGCCCAAGTGCTTAAACTAAAAGGCTTAGAATGAGTTACACCAAGCAGTAATAAATAAAATTGAGTACTTTTAAGATGACGCAAAAGCAAAATAAAGTAGGAAGAAACACAAATACAGTAAAAGCAGATATATATATTTTTTTTTAAGTGGAAAGAGAGAAAGGAGTAGCAGAAACTAAGCTGATTGGCCTTCTCAAATGTTCTCCCTGTACTGGGTAGAATGAGGTAATGACACTAGACTGGGAGGAGGGTCCCAGATCAAATTTACACTAGGGGCAGGCAACTGCAAAGCCACCAACTATAAAAACACTATACCAACAGGGAGGGAGGGTGGCAAACAAACTGCAGAAATGTTTCTCACAGCTGAAAAGCAGCAGTGAGCATTTAAATTAAAGTTTTAAACAGCTAAAGGAGCCTCTAGAAAAAAGAGTTTAACTGCAACAAGTTATCAGAAACAAACAACCCAACAGATGCTTAATAAAAGTGGACAATTTCCAGTTAATACCTCACACACAGTGAAACTAGCTAGAAAAATACACAGTACACAAAGTGCTATAAATAACAAAGAAATAAAGAACAAAATAAACAAAAAACAAAATGCTCTTGTATCCGTCAGATTTCTTTTGAAGGCTTGCAACTTAAATGCATTTTCTGTTTATGAGGGGAACATTGTGCTCCATTTAATAATAGCACATTAGCTGAAAGCCATATGATTTTACAGGATTTCTTAGAGCATAAACAATTAGCTGTTTCTGTTTTTACTCCTGTGTTACTGTCTATTAAAAAGTTACAGAAATGGAGTATATGCAAGAAGCAAGCCACAAAAAACAAATGCTCTGAGGCAGCAAAGCTGACTTTTACAGTGCTGTACCTCCTGATGTTAAGCCTAATGATGGTTTTAAATGGGTTACAGAAAAAAAAAAATTCCCAAGGAAGGATGTGCTGGAAGGACAGACTTGTCTCCCAGCGAGTGCCGCGCCTTTGAAATAGGTTGCCAATTCATGTAAAGCAGTTACCTCTATGACACTGTTCAAAAGGAACCTGGACAAGTGGATGGGACATCATAAATTCTTACTAGGAATAGTGCCCACAACCCTTCTGGACATGGGCAATCATTACTAAATACAATCCTGGGTATTGACTAGAGTATCTATGGTATTACATTGGGATGAAACGGCTATACTTGAAATGACATCCAGGTCGATAGCCTAGTAACCTCCTATGAAAGGTATGCACATCTCGGCATAACCAACTCGCCTGTCCCTCTTTAGAAATAGTTTGAAGATGTTAACATTATGTCCTTAGAGCCAGACTTTCATCTGTTAGCTTATCAGTTTTACAGAGTTAACAAGGAACTTGCTTTTCAACACTGCACTTAAAGCATTAGAATCTCCTAAAGGGATCTTAAACATTTAGCAAATGATAAAATAAAAGCAAATAACTTTATATGGTAAGAATATATATGCTTTAGTTAGAGGGATAAATGCTGTTTGCTATCTGATCCACTTGTCATGTTGTGAGAGTGAGATTTTCAGGCAGACATATTACCTGGCTAAAATATCTCTGATTCATGTGTTAAAGGAAGGATAACCAAAACTGACTCTGGCAGTTGATGAGGTATGGACCCATATCTGATGTGGTTGTGATGCTGCTGATATCTACTTTAGGTAATATTAGGAGGCATACACATCAGCATGTACAACATTTTCCAGGGATTGTTGAGGGAAAGTTATTCGATTTTCAACGCATCATTTTTGTTTTATCCACATCTCAAAATGTGTTAGACTATTAAAAAGGAAAGACGAAAGTATATAAAATGTTAAATGATGTTCTATATTTTGTTTTTTGTGCTGTCAAAATTATCCCAGTAAATCTTGAGACCATTTAATTGGAAGCAAACTAAATAGCAGCAATATCACTAAATGAATTAGTAGCAGGCTTGTGAAAACACGAGCAAGGCCAGAAATACTATGGTTAAGAGTAAGATTACAAGCTGTTCTTTAACATCTAGTTATAATCAAATCCATCATCACTTTCATCCTGCCCCATTTCTAACACTCTTAGGAAGAAGGTTTTCCCATATTTTAATCTGGCACCACTGAATTATAACAGAGAATGAGTCTGAAAGATAGTGTCAGCAAGATAATACCTTAAATGTTTGTCATACTTCCAGAATTAATCCCTTCTACACTAATATGTCAGGTGGCTTTGCTTTACCACTTATCCAACACCTTCTGGACACTTAAGCTGTTCATTTATACAACAGTCGGAAAGAAAGGTTATTACTGTAAAATTTCCTAGTTCCAGAACAAGGAACTCTGAGAAGCCTCATTCTTTATAACTCAGGCTTGAATAGTAAAGCAGTTCAAGAGTACATTTTAAACTCTTTTTTTGTAACACCTTTATTAAATTAGCACATAAGACATAGGCACACATACATTAATATAAAAGAAAACAAACCATATTATCATGTTTTCACTTTCATACATTATTCACCTCATATGCTCTTTTTTTTTATAACCACCAGTCCAGCATTACATAAATCACTCGATTCCCAGCTTCCCTTAACCCTCACTCCTCCACCAGAACATTATTCTGCATGCATTTTTCCCACAATTTCCATTTATTTACATATAATTTACTAATTCTCTTTATTAAAAGATCCTTAATTCCATTTCATTTATCTCTGTTACAATATTTAGTGCTTCAAATGTGTTTGTTTAGACTTTGATTTCCATTATCTAGTAGTTTCTTTTTTGGCAGCCACCAGACTTAAACTTAGCAAGGCCTTACTATGTCTTGACAATTCAGATCTGGTGTCCCAACTCAAAAGAATAATTTCCATAGTTCCACCTATTTGCTCACCCAATATTTCTCTGTCAGGAATTTGTAAAGTCTGTCAACTCATTGCACTCCCAGAATATATGTTCCCAGTTAACACATCCAACATTTGCTATTTACCTGAGGAAAATTATTTAGAGTTTGTGTTGAGATACAGAAATACCTATGCAAAGATTTACAAGCAAAAATCCTGAACCTTCTAGACTTTGCATACTTGGGAGCCATACATATGCTCTCTCATTGTTCCCTTGTAAATTATTTGTCCAGTTTTTCTCCCCAATATTTTTTCTGTTTTCTCCCCTGACTAATTCTTAGTTATTATTCAGTTTATTTTATATGACCTACTAATTTTCCCTTTTTAACAGCAGCTTCTGTTCTAGATTCAACTAAACACTCTACCAAAGCAGGTGTTTCACTTGTATCCCCCTATCCTTTTCTTTCCATGTACTCTGATATCAATCCCTGGTAGAGAAAGCAGTCTCTAGCCTGCAGTCCAAATATGTTCTTGGCCTACTCCCATTCTGTTACATTTCCTTCTCTAGTTGTTTCCTCCCAATAGCTTGGCTCCTTTGCTAGTTTTCTCAGTGAATTCCAGTCCCCCATTCCTTATTCTCTGTACCCCTACTTGCAGTCATGCCTATTGGCAAAATCTCCTTTCTCCATTTTCATGTTGGCTTAGTTCTTAGAATACTTTCTACTACTTTGAGTATAATATTCTGTAGGGATGTTTTTGTTCTCCTTAAGGATTTGTGTCCAAAGTCCTGTTTTCTCCTTATTTCTTGAATTACCCCCAGCTTCATTGTCATCCCTATGCTAAACCATTTCTACATTGAGTTTTAACTTTCTGCTTATGTTGTGTATATGAAACTTAATTGTGTAGCTCTAAAATATCTCTTCAAATAAGGAAATCCTAAACTACCTTGTTCTGTTGGGAGGATCAGCATATCCCCCTTAACCCTTGCTCTTTTCCTCTCCCAGATAAATTATTTCGACGTTTTTATTATTGTGCACAACTTGTCCTCTGGTTGATAAAAATATGCCTGACCTGTATATTAAACTAAAGGAACTAACAATTTTTTCATTACTTGTATTACTATCTATATCCATAAACAGCTTCCAGTTTCTCTGTTTTTGTATTGTCTTTTGTTTAGTCTCTTCCCACATATCCTTAGTTGCCATAACAGAAGCCTTTTTCAATCCCATATTCCTAAATACTTCATATTGTCATGTTCCCATGAGTATGGGTATTCCTGAACTGAATCAAATCATGTGTGGGTATATAATTTACGGCTATAGCCTTTGTTTTATCTTCATTAATTTTATATCCCAAAAGACTTGAAAATGTTTAAGAATGTTCCACACAACACTAACATATCTTTTTCTGGAATTATCAGATATAAAATAATATTGTCTGCAAATAAAGCCAACTTTTCTTGATTTCCATGCCAATTATATTCTTGAATTTTCAAGTCCTTTATTTTCTTTACCAATGGCTCTAATTATAATGCAAATAACAAAGGGGAAGGAGGACACCCCTGCTTGGTTCCTTTGTTCAAACACAACTTATCAGAGAGGAACCCTCCCATTTTAATTCTTGCATACAGTCCTTCATATAACCTCCTAATTAGGCTTATTGTATCGGGGAATGCAAATGCTTCCATTGCCCTGCTCACAAAATCCTAGCTTACTGTGTTGGATGCATTCTGTGCATCAGGACCCAACAACAGTGGTATTTTCTTAGTCTGCTTCCCTCCGGATCATCATTGTTTTGTTAATGTTGTCAGATGTTTGCCTCCCTCCACAAAAAAACACATAGATCCATATCTATCAGTTTTGGCAATATCTTTTCCATTTGTTTAGCTAGTATAGACAAATGGTTTAAAATTGAAATGGGTCTATATGAAGCTTCTCCCCCTTTTAAATACTATTTAACAAACCCTTCCAGATTCTTATCACTTTCCTCCTTCCTAACTTCCAAACTTCCACAGGAATACTATCTGTTCCAGTTGATTTTCATGCAGATTAATTATACATCACTGTTTTTATTTCATCTACTCCTGTCTTAAATGTTAATTGTCAAACCTTATCTACCTTAAACCTTGGCATATTAAAGTCTTCTTTAAATATTTCTTTTTATGTGCTTTAATGATTTCCACATTTCTCTGTTTTATACAAATGTTTATAACAGTTCTCAAATATCTCCAATACCTCTCCTGGCTCCACTGTTATTTTTCTTGTTATAGCCTCCCCGAGTTTGGGGACAGCCCATTCTACTTTCTGTTGCCCAAGTCATTTTGCTAAAGTTTTTGTGCTCTGGAGTTCTTGTTAAAAAAACACTTGCTTAACAGCAGTCTTTCTAAAGTAATGCATATTATCCAGATAGTACCTTATTTTCTCTGTAGCAATCTGTAGTTCCACCTCTTCTTGTTCTGTGCAATTCACCTTATACTGCAATACTTTAACATTTGTCAGCTGCTGTAAATAATTCATATTACTTCTTAAACATATCCATTTTTCTTTTTTTATTTCTACCCTTTTTAAACTCCATTTTCACTTTATCCCACTCACTAGCTATAATGTCTGAAGAAATTTGTTTTCCCTAATAACTCTCAAATAGTTTTCACTACCCATTCCTCAAATTCCTCTTTTTTAACAGGTAGGCATGAAAGCACTGCTGTCTGATTTTTACTCTGTTATCCTGCATTTTTATTTAATTGGTGCATGATCTGAAATAGTTACTAGATGCATGTAGAAGCTTTCAGTTAATTGGATATGCTCATGTGAAATAATAATTTATATCTAATGTAGCCCAGTTATTGTACCTTGGGGAATAATTTGTAAATTCTCTGCACATTCCTACTACTGAAGTCACATCTTCCTTACCAGATATTTTCATAAAGATCTTCAGAAATCTACCCCTTTTCATTATATTCATTATATTGTATTTCTAGGTCCTTCCCTCAGATATATCCTCACTGTTGGAAATCAAGTTCCAGTCCCCACCTATAAGTAATATTCCCTGCTGAAAACTGATTGTTTCTTCCATTTTTTTTAAGCTCCATGATGGCAGTTTTTGTTGGAATACAATACATGTCAGCATAATCTTCTCCCTTGCCAGTAGCCCCATCACTACCACAAGTATACCATTTTTTTCCATTTTCTGTCACTGTTGGAGCTCCTATAGCAATTAGTTTAATTACTCCCCTTTCTCTCTGTCCCTGATATTCTGCTGAATATTTATCCTGTAGTCCTTTCTTCATCAAATTAGCATGCTCTTTTCTTTCCACGTGTGTCTCTTGCCACATTGCTACTTGCTCTGTGCATTTTTTAATATAATTTAGTGCTCTTATATTGTTGTCTTTACATTTAAGGCCATTTACGTTCCAAGAAAATATGGATCGCATAGCCATTATGATAAGAAGCTATTGTTCCCACATATTGTACATGACAGCTTTTTAGAATGTTTATTTCCAACCTTTGTGGTTCATGCACAAACTAGTTTGGCAGGCTAATATTTTATTTAGTTGTTGTCATCTCCATTTTGTCCTATGTCCCATTTTTTCAAGACTTTGTTTTAATAAAAACCCTGAAACAAAAAAAAAAACAAACAATTTCAGAGCACGCCAATAACCTATTAACTTAGAACAAGCAACACAAAACTATGTACATCTTCAAAAAATAAAGTTTAACCCTCCAGATAGGAACAATTGGCCCAAATCAACAGCTGTACATACAGGCATTATTTAACCTAAAATAAAGTTTACCCATGCTAAAGAGCATGTTACAGCATGTGCTCCTACTTACACTGATTGGTGTCTGTTCTTTTTTTATTTCTATTCCCTTCCTAGATGTCAGAAACGGCCTGTATGCTTTCAAAAACATTAACTTTTAAACTTCAGAAAAATGCACTGGCTGAATTTAAGTACAACTAAATTAAACACTGTTTTGTTCAATGAGTTGAAGTATTAAGGCTGCCAGGGATGCTGCTATATCTTATTCACATCTGATAATTTTACACTTTATTTTTTTTAATGAAATACTTGTCCTTTTTATCTTAAAAGTTTGCAATTCCCTCTGGAAAGAATGTTCAGAACTCCCAAGATTAATTGCTTTCATGTACAGACAGCTCATCTCCATTGAAACATAGTCAGCAATGAGAAAAAAATAGCTAGCAACTCTGCAGATGCATGAAGGATTTTTTTTTCTGCCTATTTCAGATCAGGATATACAACTACATTCACCAGCCTTTCTTCTCCTTTTACACTGTAAAGCCTATATTTCTTAAAACTGAAAAAGTACTCTGTTAACTTTAATGTCTTTATCACATGCAGCAATCACTGAAAAGACTCATCCCCACTCCCACGTTTTCAAATACCCCAGACTACCTATTACGCAAAACTGCTTTGCTATATAACACACTGTTTATACCAAGAAATGTTTTATACATATACTATCAATTAGTTATTTTTTCTTCTTTTTAAGGTCCTAAGCATTAATGACATAAAGTGGGACATATGCTTTACAGTCCACCCACACGTTTTACATATTCAACAAAAGTCCATTCTTTCTCAGTCACTTTTCTTGCAAAGCCATATTTCACAAATGTGATTGCTTTATAATGTCATATGTATTCACTAATTTAAGTGTTGCAGATGTTCTTCGTCTCACATTGCTGCAGTCATAACCTGTGGGTAGTCCGCTGTCCTCGATCGGCCCGAATACCAAAGAGCTGGGCTGGCGTCGGTCATTGTCGCCTAGAGCTGATGTCAGTATGTAGTAGTACTTAAGTGCATGACCGACGCCATATCCTCAGTCTTTCTTGCCGCGTGGTCCGAAGCAGAAGCAGCATTTGCAAGTGCCGTTCGGCATTCTGAAATTTTCATTTATCGAGTTTCAGACCGAAGACCAAGTTGGGCTAAGTACCCCGTTGGGGAAATCTTTGTCTTTTCTTGCCTCAGTTTTCCGGATGTCAGAAAAAGTTAATAATTGCATTTCTTGTGGGAAACAGATACCTCATAGGGATTATCATTCTTTCTGTATTCCTTGCTTGGGGCCTGAGCACGACGTGGTCGGGAGTCGCTTTTGTGCTAGATTTAATAAGCGCACCATTAAAAGGAGATTAGACTGTGCCAGGCTTGTTTTGGTAAAGGTGTAACTATAACATGCCGTCGGATCCTCCGACGCCCGCTACCGCTAAAAAGCGTAAAGATAGATCTTTGAAGTCTAATCCGGATGAGTCGTCCATTGCGGACGCTGGTTCTACAGAGCCTCCGGTTGAATCTGTGGATCCTGCCGAGGGTTCGGCTGAATCCCAGGGGGAACCTTTACTTTTGCAGGAGTTGGCCTCTCAGGAGTTAGGCCCGGCTGAAGGTGCTTCTCAGGTGTCTGTAGTTCCATCTTTACAGAAGGTTATTAGGCCTTCTACTTCAGTGGCTAAAGGCCATGCTAAGGCCAAACCTTGTCTTGTTGGCCCTGGTCATGGTTCTAGCTCTCCAGCCCCTGTTCCTAAAAAACATATGTTGAAAATGGCGGAGGACTTGATTACTTTGATCAGGGGTTCTATGCCCCCCCCAGAGAAAAGGCCTAGGGTGGAGGCAGATTTAGAGGGAATGGATCATTCCTCTGACTACTCTGATTCCTCAGCTGAGGAAATTCAGGAATTCCCTTCTTATTCAGATTCGGATGCAGAGGATTCCTGTCCTTCTGCTTCTCCTCCAGAGGATTTTTCTTTTTCTGAGACTTTACATTCCATGAGGGAACATTTTAAGTGGGAAGGTCAGGATTTTTCAGATTCTCGGAAGAGGCTTAGGGAATTTTTGTTTCTGCCACAACATAGGCCCTTGGCTATTCCTCCTGTCTTAGATGTTGTTCAGGATGTTTTTTCTGAATCTTCCCTTAATCCTTTTTTTTTTTCAATAATCATTTTTATTGTTTTGCCAAACCATTATACATTTCACACACTATTTACATTATGTACAATATTGCTTCCAATGTTTTAGTTCCATTTTGAATTTCCCTATAATACATTAAGAATAAATATTTTAACCAAGTACAGGAAATTAAAATCACAAAAAATTAAACATAAAAGCATCTACAATAGACAATTATAAACCAACTCAAGCCAATAATTTGTATTATTTCTACATTTTCTATCTAATCCAAGAATGTGTTGGTACACATACAGAATGTCCTGACGGAAAGTGGATAGGAACCACTACGCCAAAATAATATTAAAGATTTGTTCCCAAATTTTTATGCTGTTTATACTTTTCTTATTATTTCTAATTAACAATTTGGCTAATATATGCTTAATCGCTAACCTGAAATTTTGCCACGACACCTGTGCTGGGTTCAACCAATTTGTGGCTATATATAATTTCATTAGTAAACTAATATTCATAATTACAATCTTTTTGTTTTGTCCAAATTCTCTGGTGGAATATGTAAAATCAGAAATTCCCAGGAGAGTGTTGAGTTTTGGTAACCCATTTTTGTAGTTGTAACTTTAAAGAATTCCATAATTTATAAATGCACTTGCAACCCCAGAATATGTGTAACAGGTCTGCTGTCTGATCTACACACTGTGGACATTTAGGTGACTTTTTGAATCAAATTTATGAAGTGTAAGATGGGTATAATATGCATTGTTAAATATCATCAATTGAGTAAAGACCAGTTTTTGAAGTGATACAGATTTTAATGTTAAGTTAAACGCCTCTACTATTTTACTGTCGCCTAGGGATGGCAATTTCTCTCCAGTATTTGGATAACAGAATATGATTATTATATTTTCTCTTTTGCCATTTTATACGCTGAGGATATATATTTTCTATCTTGTTGCAATGCTTCCCACAGATGACCTGAAATAACTAGTTCCTCTTTTTTATTTCAGAACTGGTAAAATAATTTATGGCCAAATCTTTTAACTGCCTCATTATAATTAAATAAGAGATGGGAAGATTCATCTCTTTTAAGATATCATGTACCGCTACTCCTAGGAAGGGGTATAAATCCTTACAGTTAATTCCTTAATAAATGGATATTTCTTTAAGTCTATCAGTTGATTACCAATAGTTATATTAGGATTTCCATCAAGCGGTTGAAACATCATCATATATTTTAAAAGGTTCAAGGAGGCAAACAGAGTTTGAGTCGCCACTGCCCATACCTTGATGTGTTCCATTAACTCATATTTACTCAATGTTTTTATATTCAAAATGGTACAGCTTTAACATTAATTCTCTTCTCTTTTATATGTTTATAATTTAGCAGTACCCATTTGGGTATCCATTTTCTATTTTCACTATCCAAGTAAGACACCCTTAAAATCCTATTGGCCTGAATCACTGTATAATACATCTCAAAATCTGGTAAATCCAACCCCCTCGTTTTAGGAGCCATCAGTTTTCATAGGATATTCTCATTTTCTGGGTTCCCACAGAAATTTCCCCAGTCCTATCTGAAATTGCTTGAAAAGGATTTGTGATTTTAAGTTGTGCTGCTCTAAAATATATAGCATTCTGGGAGAACGTTCATTTTATTATCGCTGCTCTTGCCATCATCGGTAGCTTCAACTTACTCCATCTTTTCAAATCCATTGTTATTCGTCTCCAGTTGCCTTAATATTGTTGATAAAAATTCTCTATTTTCAGTTGAAAAGTCAATCCCCAAATATTTTATTCTTTCTTCTGTCCTTATTAGGTCCTATCAATGGTAGCATTGAAAAGGTGTAGGTGTCTTTAGAGGAATATTTTGGTTTTTTAAAATTTAGTTTGTAATTAGCAATTTTCTCAAAGGTTTGTATTGCTGTTAGTATTTTTCCGTATCTGACACGGTGTGGTACTGTATATATTTAAATCATCTGCAAAGCAGCCATCCTAACCTTTATCCCAAGAAGTACAGGAGAATTATAAAAACTTTTTGTTTCATATGAAGAAATAAAGGTTCCAAATACAGATTAAACAGTATGGGAGACAATGGGCACCTGTCGAGTTCCATTTTAATTTGAATCCTTTTGGAACACTCATGATTTATATATAAAGTAGTGTATGCATTCTTCTATAAATTTCTTAACATAGAAATAAAGTGGTGAGGTATATTGAAATATGATAATGTTTCAAATAAATAAGCCAAATTAACTCTATCGAATGCTTTTGAGCATCAATTATTAAAGCATATATGTTCATATTTTTATACTTTGCATAAGATATTAAAGTATGAAGAGTTAATGTATTGTCTGTAGTCTGTCTCCCATCTATAAACCCGCCTGTTCTTCTGATATTATCAAGTTTATTATTTTTTAATCTACTAGCTAGAATAGATGTCATGATTTTCATATCAATATTCAACAATGATATGGGCCTATAATTGTCTGGATTTTTGGGATCACTATTCTCTTTCAATAACAGAATTATTCTTGAGGCATTAAAATGAAGATCATTGCTGCCATTGAAATGATATAATTAAAGGTCTGTGAAAGTTGCTCAGAATCCCACTAAAAGATTTATAAAATTCAGAGGTCATACCATCTGGTCCTGGGGCTTTATGTGGCTTTAGTTTCTTAATTGCCTCTAGAACTTCATCAACTGTAATCAATGCAGTCAATTCTCCTGAGAATCCTCGTCAATCTTGGGAAAATTAATTTTCTGTAAGAACTCTTTTCTCTCTTCATCATGCCCATGAGTTTGTTGCTCACCATATATCTGATTAAAAATTGATTCAAAATCTTCATGACATCTGACTTATCAGTATATAGCGTATTATTATGATTTATTTCGTAATTAATCGTGTCGATTTCGTCTGATTAATAATACGGGCTAATGCTTTCGAGGGAGTTTGAATGTGATTTGCATATTTAACTAAACTTCTTTGTTCGTACAGTGTCAATTTTCTGTTATGCATAAGAAACCGCTCTTTCTGACATCTTAACAACTCAGTTTCTGTTTGCTCAGTGTAGTTACTCATCAGCTCCTGGTCCAATAATTGTACTTTAGTTTCCAGATCCAGTTGTTCTTTATTTTGGAGTTTTTATAATAAGTGGCTTTCTGAATAAATAATCCTCTTAACAAAGTTTTAGTTGTAGCCCATTCTATATCTAATGGATGTTCATTACGGGGTATATTGTATACTAATTGTTTAAGTATCTCCTTAACTTCCTGTACTATATCTTCTTTGGTTAATAGGTATGGGTTTAAGGACCAATTATATCCACCATGATTTTTAGTATTGAAAATATCGGTCTTTAAAGTTAAAGTTATTTTAGAATGGTCTGAGAGCTGTCTAGCTTGATTAGAAACCCTAGGGTCAAGTGAAATGAACACTTCTGGAATTAAAAAAATCAATTCTTGACCACATTTTATGGCAGCTAGAATAGAAAGTAAAGTTTTCTGCCTTTGCTTGTATGTGTTTGTGTTTAAAAGGGTCATATAGTTTGAAATCCGTTCTCAGTTCTTTCAACACTACCATTGCCTGCTTATTAAAAGCAAGCTCCCAACTTATCAGTTTTAGAATCTTGGTAAGCATTCCAATCCCCATCACTATGTAACAGTTGTTATATGACTGTAGAATAGAGTAAATTGAAGCTATATAATGATGTTGGTTCACATTTGGGGCATAAACACATAAAAGTACTATCGGCTTATCGAAACTTTCAGTTTTGAGAACCACCAAACACCATCTGCCTTCTTTATCTATTTTGTCCTCCAAAATTTCTCCTTGAAACTGATTCTTGATTATAATTGCCACCCCAGCACTATTCGTAGTCCCTTCGCCTTTACAACCTTCCTAATCCATTTCTTGTCCTTCATTGTTTCCCACTGGTCATTAGTCAAATGTGTTTCTTGTAATAGAATAAAACTTGCTTTTGATTTAAAAAACAAATGCAGAAACAGCTTTCTTTTTTTCATGTTCTGGAGTCCTTTAACATTCCAGGAATCTATTTATCCACATTCTAAACTATGAATTGATGAATAATGGTATCTATTTTTTGTTTTCCACCTTAAATTGACAAGTGTTGGTATTACGTGAATTTTTTGGAAGCAAAACAGCCATCCCATCCCTACCCAGTGCCTATCCACTATTCCTCCGGACCAGGATGAACATAGGTTTTTCACATTGGATAACATTCCCCAAGTAGCTAAACTACTAAT
Organism: Protopterus annectens; assembly: GCF_019279795.1. Taxonomy (NCBI): domain Eukaryota; kingdom Metazoa; phylum Chordata; order Ceratodontiformes; family Protopteridae; genus Protopterus; species Protopterus annectens. Next base: position 1,744,602,537 of record NC_056728.1, read on the forward strand.
TCTATTAACTAACAATAAAATAGCATGCAAAAAACCTACACCAACTATATCTACGTCTACAAAGTCTAACCCAGACATTCCCTACTAAACACCGCACTCAAGTAACTACAGCTCTGAACATTTCCCTAATATTCATGTAAACTAATTGTACCCGACATGTCAAATAATTCACTTTTAACAAACTTTAAATACAGCAATAATATGTTAGCATTATAATTACTTGTTCCAAAACCTTTTAACTAACAGTTCACCTAATAAGCACACAGTTATTATACATTTGTTTAAAACACGCCATTATTTAGGTCAGCTATTTATCTTCAAAACATTCCTACAATATTGCATTTAATTTTTATAGATCATTACAGTTAGACATCACCTATATTACACAACTACTACTACTGTTTGCTAATTATACTATATGTATATATATATATATTTTTTCTTTTTTCTGTTCTCCCCCTTCCCCAAACTGAACACAGTTAAAAGATACTTATTTATTCACTTATTTACTCACTAAATAAAACACAGTAAGTTACAAAACAAGCCTGCAAAGAAGAGAAAAAAAAAAAAAGAGAAAAATAACACAAAAATAGACTGCATTACCTGGATTTACCACTAAGCCATAGACTCTTATACAGCAACAGCCAAACCATACATTTTTGTCCATACAAGACACATTTTACCTCATTGATCGTTTCTCAGTCATTTTAGCACCAAAAGTCCCAAAAGCTTCGTTCGATTTACAGCAGCTCTTCTTGCTTCCCAGCAGTTGCAGCAGTCCAGGCAGTTCAATTTTCGAATTTTCACGCCGACGGGGAACCAATTAACGGACCTCTCAGCTGTACCACACTCAAAACGGTCCCCTGCTTCCTTTACCTTGTTTCCTGCTTCCTCGTGGGTCAGAGCTCGTAGAAGCCATAAAACTTCGTGGAATCTTCGTGTTTCAGCTAGGAAGACGAGATTAAAAGATAAAACGGAGAATTACCAGGCCTGCTGAAGAAAGAAGAACACACACAGGATTTTGAAGCCTCGGATTCTCGTAAATGCAGTCTCCCATTCACTCTAATGCAGGAAAAAGCCAGGATGTACTGTTCAATTTTCAGACGGTGGCAGAGCCTTAAACAGCTTCAAAAAGGTAGGTCTGGCTTCTTTTTTTGTATTTACAGTGTATTTAATGCCATCAAGAGTAAAGATTAAACTGTTAGGATATTTCATTTGAAATCTAATGTTTCTGTCAATTAGAAACTTACAGTATGGAGCCAGCATTTGTCTAGACTGTCTTATTTGTGCTGGTAAATCCTGTGTTATAGAAACTTTATAACTTTGCCACATTATAGATCCTCCAGATTTTTTATGGTTAGAAGTATTTTATTCACATCCTGGAAGTTTAATATTTTGACATACACAGGTCTTGGTGTATTTGAAGCTTGGGAATTCCTGTAAGCTCTATGTGCTCTTTCTATGACAATTTGCTCAACATCCACAGAGTCCTTAAGTAATGTTTCAAATATTTGTATGATAGAAGTGTTCAGCTCATTATATTGGATTGATTCTGGGATCCCTCTGATGATTATGTTGTTACGTCTTGATCTTGCTTCCAGGTCCAGAATTTTGTTTTGCATCATTTGTATATCAGCCTCTTGTGATTCAGATCTTTTAGTGAGCAATGCTATATTGTCTTCATTTGTTGCTATTCTGGTTTCTGCTTTCTCCATTCTTGTTAGAATCCGATTACATGTCTCCCTAAATGTTTGTGTTTGGGATGTTAGGTCTTGTAATGCATCTTGTATAGGCAACAATGCAGACCTTAATTTCTTCCATCGTAACCTGTTGATCAGATTTCACTGATGCCCCTGTTTTTGCAGTTTCTTGCTGTCTGAATGTTTTCTGTCTCTTAAATATAGATTCCTTCTCTGGAGACTGTAATGCTGACAGTTTAGTTTTAGTAGTTGTAGTGTCCATATTTTTATCTTCTTTTGACATTTTGAAATGCTGCAGATAGAGATGATTACCAAGTAAAAGTTTCAGTAATGTGGTAATTCAGTCCTTTGTTTGTTGCTCTGTTCAGAATCAACCAAGCAATCAGTTCCAATCCTGTTGTCACCAAGTATTTTTTTTCAATTTTTTTTCCTCGATAAGATCGCTGACTTCTAGTAGATTATTAATTGCTGTCAATTAGTTGATTAACTCCAAATGTACATCCACAGAGGTGATTTTTGTTTCTGGTCTTTGGAGAGCTGAAGTACTGCAGTGCTTATAGAATGGCGGCCATCTTTGTCTCAATCTTCCCTTAATCCTGATTCTTTGCCTCCTGCCCCTGTTAAGCCAGACAGATATTATAGAGTTCCAGAAGCACATAAGTATTTGTACAAGAGTCCTAGAGCTGATCCGGAAACTATTATTCAAGGTCTGAAGGGTATTAGGGCTTCTGTGGTTAAGAATCCAGTTCCTTTGGATAAAGATTCTAGAGCTTTAGATAGGTGGGGGAAAAAAGTGTACACCTCCTCTACGTTAGCTATGAGGGCGTTGAATTGCCAATTTCATATGCTGAAGTATCAGAACTTTTTGTTGGGTCAATTGAAATCTAAGGTGGATGCTTTATCTGAGGGTATAGAGTGTAAGGAGCTCCAGGAGTTGGTTCATGCATCAGATCAAGTTGGCAAGCATTCTTTGCAGTGTGGTTTCGATGCTCTTCAGGCTACATCCAGGGTGGCTGCTACAGGTTCAGTTATTCGTAGACATGCCTGGCTTAAGGATCAAAATTTGTCAGAGCATGCTAAGGCTCGGATTTTTGATGCTCCTCTTCAATCGGAAGTACTTCTTGGTCCTCCTGTGGAATCAGTTTTGAAAAAGATGGAAGATAAGGCTAAGTCTATGCAGGCGGTCAAAGATTTTATGCAGGTGCAGCCCCCTAAGTTTAGTAGGAATTGGCCTGCTAGAGGATGGTCTTATCCTTCTTCGGATTATCAGTCTAAGGGCAGGTCTAGACGTGGTAGAGGCAGAGCTCACGCTCAGGGTTCTTTCAGACCTAGGACTTGGAGTTCTCCTGCACAGTCTTCTGGTGAGGGCAGGGGTCAGCCCTTTCGTAAACAGACCCAATGACCTGTATCTTCCGCTGCCAGACCCTTCTTTACTGGCAGCTCCTCTAGGAGGAAAGTTGGGACTTTTCAAACAAAACTGGCATTTGGTCACCCAGGACAAATGGGTGTTGGATATAATAAATCACGGGTACAAGTTTTATTTTCACACTTTTCCTCCTTTCAAAGGCATGCCGGATGTGCCTCCTCAGCAAAGGATGGAGGCTCAGGAGCAAATTTCTTTACTTTTGCAGATGGGGGCAATTCAGGTGGTCCCTCCGTCAGAAGTAGGCCTAGGTTTTTATTCCCGTCTATTCCTAGTGCCAAAGAAAGGAAACACTTGGAGGCCAGTTCTGGATTTGTCCATTCTCATTACCTACCTAGACATTCCAAAGTTCAAGATGTTAACATTACAACAACTTCTGCCTATGCTAGGCAAAGATCACTGGATGGTAACCCTGGATCTCAAAGAGGCCTATCTTCACATCCCTATCAGACCCAGCTGCAGGTGATTCCTGAGATTCCGGGCTGGTACTTCTCATTATCAGTTCTCTGCATTGCCCTTTGGTTTATCTACTGCACCCAGAGTATTCACAAAAGTTCTGGCTCCTGTAATTGCCTTCCTCAGACAGAGAGGAATACAAATTTATCCTTATCTGGACGATTGCCTGATTCTTGCTCAAAACAAGGACAAGTTACTACAACATCTCCGGTATGTAATGGCAGTTTTAAGGTGCCTAGGGTATTCTGTGAACGAAATAAAGTCCAGTCTAGTGCCCTCTCAGGACATGTGCTTTCTGGGTGTGAGACTGAATACAGCTTCTCAGATGGCATTTCTGACCCCGGACAAACAAAGAACTCTTCATCTATACTTCCAGCAGTTATCAGTAATGTCCAGGCTGACTGCAAGGACAGTCCTTCAAGCCTTGGGGTTCATGGCATTTTGCATTCTAGTACTTCCCAATGCCAAACTGCATATGAGGAAGCTACAATGGTATCTCAAAAGTGTATGGACTCAACACTGCCACGGTTTGGACACTGTCATTCGGATTATACCTTGCATCCAGAAGGAATTCTTGTGGTGGGCTCAGGAATGTCACCTAAACAAGGGACTCTCTGTGATCTGACCAGAGGCGAGTCAGATCCTAACGACGGATGCCTCGGACTTGGCTTGGGGAGCACACTTCAATGGAAAATGGATACAAGACACGTGGCCTCCCAAACTACTACATTTGCATATCAACATGAAGGAGATGTTAGCAGTCCAATTTGCCTTGATGGCCTTCAAGGACCTACTTCAGCCGGGACAGGTGTTGATTCAAACAGACAACACAACAGTCATGTGGTACATCAACAAGCAGGGGGGAACCCATTCCTACCCTCTTTGCAGACAAGCAATGATTTTGTGGGAGACTGCTCTGAGTTTGCACATCAATCTTCAAGCACGGTTTCTGCCAGGAGCACAGAACTCCCTAGCAGATGTATTGAGCAGGCAAATTGTGGATCCCCACGAGTGGAAACTGGACCCTCAGGTATTCAAACAGTTGACTGTGGCTTGGGGAGCTCCAGACATAGATCTGTTCGCTTCTCCACTGAATTTCCAACTGCCAAAATTTTGCACAAAGATGTTCCACCCAAATGCTTGGAAAGTGGATGCTCTATCTTTCAGTTGGAACAACCTTCACGTTTATGCTTTTCCCCTCTGCCTCTTCTTCCCAAGGTACTCTTGAAAGTCAGGCGGGACAAGCCTTGCATGATTCTAATAGCACCAGATTGGCCACGTCAGCATTGGTATCCTCTGCTGAGGAGTTTAATTCAGGAGCCTCCTTGGCCTTTGCCACAGGTTCCTCATTTGTTATCCCAGTCAAACAATCATTTTCTCAATGTTCGCGTGCAGTCCCTGCATCTAACAGCCTGGCGTATTCTGTAATGGAGCCGGTGGGGTCTCAGCTTCCTCAACAGGTTTTAGATGTCATTTTGGAAGCCAGGCGGCCTAGTACTAGAAAAGTTTATGCTGATAAATGGAAGAGATTTTTTCTTTGGAGCACAGCAAAGGGCTTTGATGTTTCAGTGCCTAATTTGAGTTTTGCACTACAGTATCTTACTGAATTACTGGACAAGGGTTTGTCATTATCTTCTGTGAAGGTTCATGCTGCAGCCATTTCTGCTCACTATGATTGTGACCCTCCTTTATTTTCTCACCCTTTGTTCAAACAATTTCTTAGAGGGGCAAAGAATATAAGACCCCCATGTAGAGCTCCTACTCCTTCCTGGGATCTCAATTTTGTGTTGGAGAAGCTTACTTTACCTCCTTTTGAACCTGCAGCTATGTCTGAATTGAAGTTTTTGTCTTGGAAGACTGCTTTTTTGTTGGCCATTACTTCTGCTAGGAGGGTATCTGAATTGCAGGCACTCATGGCAGTTGAACCCTTTCTGATATTCCATAAGGATAGAGTTTCTTTGCGAACTAACCCTACTTTTATGCCTAAAGTGATTTCTAATGTGGCCTTGAACCAGTCTATTCATTTGCCTACTTTTTATGCTGATCCCCAAAATAAGGGGGAAAAAGTCTTGCATTCTTTGGATATCCACAGGCAGCTACGTTATTATTTGAGCAGAACACAGGCAGCTATGTTATTATTTGAGCAGAACTAAAGAGTTCAGACAGACTCAACAGTTATTTGTTTCTTTTGCTTTGGGTTCACAAGGGAAAGCTGTTTCAAAGCAGACTATTTCTAAGTGGATTGGTCAATGTATTGCTTTTTGTTATTCTCATCATGGGAAGAATGTTCCTGCTGGGATCAGGCCTCATTCTACTAGGGCTACTGCCACATCTACTGCTTTTTAGAGGGGGTAGCTACTAAGGATATTTTGGAGGCAGCTACTTGGAGTTCAGTACACACTTTTACTAAGCATTACCATCTCCCTCTTTATTCCAAGTCCAGGGCTGGGTTTGCCACTGCAGTTTTACAGGGCATGTTAGCAGCTCCTAATGCTATTTAGTTTGCCAGCCTCCCTTTTCCTTTGCTTTGGGATTCTACCCACAGGTTATGACTGCAGCAATGTGAGACGAAGAACATAGTACAGTTTTGTACCTACCATAAATGTAGATGTTCGAGGATCTACATTGCTGCAGTCCAATTATCCCTCCCTCCTTCCCCTCTATAGTTTGTGGTTGCTGTGTTTTTTTGGGATAATCTTTATTTCCACACTGGTAGTTGTTGGGTGTTTACTATTTTGGCTCTGGCCTTCTTTCATTCTTAGGCCTTCTGACATCTGGGGCAAGAAAGACTGAGGATATGGCGTCGGTCATGCGCTTAAGTACTACTACGTACTGACGTCAGCTCTAGGTGACAATGACCGACGCCAGCCCAGCTCTTTGGTATTCGGGCCGATCGAGGACAGCGGACTACCCACAGGTTATGACTGCAGCAATGTAGATCCTCGAACATCTACATTTATGGTAGGTACAAAACTGTACTTTCTTCCTGTTCAGTCTCCCAACATCCTGATTCTTCTATATTTAATAGACATCTAGTTTATTTATATATTTATATACATAGATACATATCCTATACATCAGCTTATTTTAATTTACTGGGGTAATATATGCATTCCCCCAGCAAATAGCATTAGAAAAAGTGTTTAGCCATTAAATAAGCTTTAATATGCATCTTCTATTGAACAATCCAGATGGAATAATGAATTAACTAATTGTTTGATTGATTTTAATTGATTGATTGTTTTATTTAATTCTGTATAAAAAGGCATTAGTAATTTTGTTTGATAGATCTGAAGAAGCGTGCCTTTTGGTTGCACGCGAAAGCGCTTATCTCTGTTTTCACAATAAAGAACTGGATTTTATTCGTGGTGGTTTGACTCCTACTTCATCGTGATTTTGTTCTTTCTTTTTTGGAGTCACCTTTGGGAGACAGGATTGCTTTTTTCCAGTCAATACTTTATTCTGTGTGCTATTTCCTGTCTCTACACGATGGAAGGATCATCACTGGAACTCGACTATGTACCGGAGAAAAATTATTCCAACCAGAGATGGAACAGTCTCATTGAAAAAAGAGCAAATCCGTTACTTAGTATGGAACTCTCCACCATGGTTAATTCTGTGGAATCAGGTACTGTGAATACGTTATCCGAATTTAATTCTCTTTATAAAGAACTAGAGAACAACTTATATAAATTGTTTCAATTAACCTGGCAGCGTAGACACCGAGAAGCGTGTCTACACTTTAAGGTGGTCCCACGTGGGATGAGGGTCTTATATATGCCCTCTTACGGCAATAGTCATCCAGAGCTGCTTAAGAACTGGCAAAAGTTAAACATGGATCTTAGTTTTAATTATATTAAATTTCTCATTGACTATTTTTTACCGATGGAGAATGAACTATCGGTTAAGGCTGATGCCTTATACAAAGATCTAGCAACCAAGTTTAAAGGGGACACTTTCTGCAACAGATTAGATAATCTTTTTTGCCAGATAGATGCTTATGGAGATAGACTCCAACAAACGAAGCTCCGTAAGCTCCAAAGAGACCATCGAGACTTCACAAATGGCCAAGTATTTGTATGGCCCAGGAACACACACACAGTCAGGAGACTCACAGGACAGAAGCAGCATTTTACAATAATCTAGAGAGGGATCCCTCGTCAGCAACACAGGACATTTCCCCTTTAACTGATACTTCCGTATCGAGTAATGCAATGCCTGCACCTTCTGGGAGCCTGAGATTTGCAACGTCTGATACCATGGATACTCCTCCACCTAATCAAATGGCCTTAAACCAGCACTATGTGTCAGGAGCAAAACCGAAGACCCAACAGACGAATATTGATTTCTTTTTACCGTTACCGGTACGCCTTCAAAGAAACTCGAGAGGAAGATCATTGAGCCGAGGAAGAGGCAAAAGAAAGTTTTCAGGGGAACCATACACAAAGAAAGGCCGACTGAGGGACTGAACAATTTAGTTTTTAACTTATCTGGACTATCTCTCTCGGACACGGACTACAAAATGCTCAATAGAGGTCTATCGTTTATACCTGCACAGGTTAGCAACATTTCTGACATTCTTGTTGATTTGAGAGCTTTTGCGCGCAATTTATCACTTAAATTGTTTTTTAAGAAAGGCCAGCCCAGTGTTGGCAATGACGCTGGACGAAACTGTTTTAAAAGGAGAAGTGTTTTTACACCCGCAATGCATCCTCATATTGAATGTTTTATTAAGACCTGTGAAATGGACTTTTATAGTTATTATGCGAACTTTAGTAATTGTTCTTCTGGTATTCTTCAATACTAACAAAGATGAATGGGCATCGATTAATTCACTGGCCAGGGATCCAGATATCACCATCAGGCCAGCAGATAAGGGTGGTGGATTGGTATTGATGAATACTAATGATTGTTATGTATATGAATTTTTTTATTAGATGATAGTGCTACATATAAATTAATAGACTTGAAAACAGTCGAAAAAATGATATATGAAGTGCACCAGGAGCTATATGATTTGATGATGTGTAGGCAGATTGATCATGAGTTTTATCTATTTCTACTTATTGAACATCCTACAATACCATACATTAAAGGTCTCCCTAAAATGCATAAGGGCATTCTTCCTCCACCTCTTCGCCCTATAGTTGTAGGTAACAGTTGGGTTACTGAAAATATATCTATCTTCATTGAAAAAAGACTGAGACTGCTTGTCTCTAACATACCCACTATACTTAGGGACTCTTATCAGCTCTTAGAAGATCTAAGTAATTTGAATTGTGATATATCTGATTCCAATTTATTAGTCACTTTGGACATGAAGAATCTCTTTACTGCCATTCCCAACTCCTTTGGGTTGGATGCCATTAGAGCTTTGCTAAATAACAGTCAGAAATATAGTAACAATGAGCAGATTTTATTGAATGCCTTGCTTGAGTTGGTGTTAACCAATAATGTTTTGACATTTAATGATTCCTTCTATATTCAACAGTGGGGAGTTGCCATGGGCACTCCCTGCGCTAACACCTATGCTAATTTAGTAGTATACAGTTGGGAGTTTTCATTTTTATTTCCTCATGAAGGTTTTAGCAAAGTCCTGCTTTATAGGAGATTTGTTGATGATATACTACTGGTGTGGGATGGTACTGTTGAAGAGCTGAAAAATTTTATATCTGAATTAGAGAGCACAACAGATTTTCTAAGATTTTCCATTGAATATTCATTATCTAATGTCAACTTTCTAGATCTAAATATTAAAAAGGATGGGAATGGTGAGTTGACAACCTCACTATTCAGGAAACCGTGCTGGAAAAACACAATGCTACAATACGATAGCATACATCCCAGATTTATATTTAGAAACATAGTAAAAGGGCAATATATGAGGATTAGTAGACTTTGTCAGGAATCTGAGGAAAGAAGAAAGGAATTCAACATGCTAGAGAAACTGTTTGATAGGGGATATGATGCAGAGATGGTAGCCATGATAAATGACACCTTTCTGGACTCTAATAGTTCCTCTGAGACTAAACGCACCTACCCAACATCTCTTAAATATACTCAAACTAAATATGACACATCTAGGGTTTGTTTTCAAACCAGTTTCACCAGTGACAATAAACACATAATAAACATCATTACTAAGAACTGGCATATTTTAACCATTGATGCAGATATTAAGCTTTTGGTAGGTACAAGACCGACTTTCACATATAAAAATATGAAGAATTTGAAGAGGATGTTATGTATTGAGAAAAAGAGAGCACTTCCAATTGAAATCAATATGAATAACAGTAGCCTTGGAACCCATGCTTGTGGGAGATGTAATTCTTGCTCCTTGATTTCCAAAGAGATAGTCTTTATGCACCCAGAGTTACCATATAGGTTTGAACCTAGATTCTCAGCTACGTGTGAAGACAAGAATGTGATATATCTCGCCAATTGTGAGTCGTGTCTAGCATTCTATATAGGCATGACCACGAGACGTCTAAGAGATAGAATACAAGAACATCTTTATGCCATTAAAAAAGTGGATTTAAAAAAAATGCCCTAGCTAAACACTCTTCAGAAAACCCTGGCCACAAATTTGGTTTTAAGATACTGCAGAAAAGAAATTCCAACATAAGAAAGGGAGACAATTTTAATGACCTAGAAAACCTGGAGCTTAGTTGGATATTGAAACTCAAAGCTCAATATCCTCCAGGATTAAATGCCTATGTTAGCATCAGGTCTTTCTTAAAGAAAAGGAAATATAAATAAGTATACGTAAACAGGTGCCAACACAAAATGTATTTTTTAGGTTGGTTTATTGTATATACATCTTTATGCTATCTGTTTATATATTTTTATTTTTAATATATATTTACATATAGACTATGTTTTATCAATATGCCTCTCTCAGTAACATGTTTGATTAGACCGTCATATATTAATTGATATTTTTAGTTTCTTTATAGACTTATTTATGAATTTTATATGCATACATTTTATGGATGGTTTCAGTTGCTTCATGCATATGTATATTTATTTATTAATTATGTAGCTCCTAGCTATCAATTTTGACTGTTTTTAATATATACTATTTAATATGTATCTCACTCCTGAGATCATATAGAATGTGCTGCAGTTTCTTATTTTAATTCTTTTACCCCCCCCTTTCCCTTTCCTTTTCCTTTAATCTTTGCTTTACTTTATGATTGAATGGTTTTATACTATTTAATAACCATGTGATATACTAACTATAATAAGAATTTTGATGAGTCCATACACTTCATGTATTTATTTATTTATATATTTAATAGACATCTAGTTTATTTATATATTTATATACATAGATACATATCCTATACATCAGCTTCTTTTAATTTACTGGGGTAATATATACATTCCCCCAGCAAATAGCATTAGAAAAAGTGTTTAGCCATTAAATAAGCTTTAATATGCATCTTCTATTGAACAATCCAGATGGAATAATGAATTAACTAATTGTTTGATTGATTTTAATTGATTGATTGTTTTATTTAAATAATTCTGTATAAAAAGGCATTAGTAATTTTGTTTGATAGATCTGAAGAAGCGTGCCTTTTGGTTGCACGCAAAAGTGCTTATCTCTGTTTTCACAATAAAGAACTGGATTTTATTCGTGGTGGTTTGACTCCTACTTCTTCATCGTGATTTTGTTCTTTCTTTTTTGGAGTCACCTTTGGGAGACAGGATTGCTTTTTTCCAGTCAATCCTGATTCTTCTAGTCAATTTTTTTCTGTGTTTTTTTTTTAAATCTGTCAAGCATTTTCCTTTAGAACATTGGAAAATGTTTCACTGGAAAGTCTCTGTATGTGATTTATCAGAAGAATGAGAAGCAGAATCCTTTTATGTTTGATGGCTTACTTTTTGTTGAGTAAATTTCTCTATTTCCTGCTTAGTCTGTTCTACTTCAAAAAATGTCATATCCTCTGGGGAAAAAAATTCTAAGGACCGCTGGATACTGCAGCTGGAGTCTCCCACCTGCCTCTCAACATTCCCTGATTGTTGGGCTAAAGTTGCTTCTCTTCTCCCTGGTGTGCAGTAAATGATCATTTCCCACAAACGCTCTGTCTCCAATTTTTTTTATAATTTTCCCTTCTGTCACAGTTTTGTCAGGATCAGCTCTTTCTTCTGGTATGATTACATCTTTACTAATACAAGTCGTGGCTGCTTTCTTTTGGCCAGGTTTGGAGCGTGCACTCATGTGCTCTTTCAATTAACAAATCCTGTATACCAGTCCATTTGCTTATTTATGCTTTCATAACATTAGTACAGTCCGATTCCCCATTTGCTGTGGTACAGTTGAAATTCTCAGTTTTTTCTCCACACACTTTAACGCTGCAGGTTTTTTTAAACCACTCTTCTTGAGAAATCATACTCAGCCAGCCTTTTCTTTATTTCAACATCTGATGTTTGCAGTTTTATCAGTTCATCTTAATAACTAGTAAAATCATCTTCTATTTTTTTCTGACTTTTTGTAATTTGAATTGATGTACTTCTTCATTGTTTGTTTATTTTAATCTTCTCTGTAGGACATTTGATTTATTTTTTCCTCTAAATTGATAGAAGATATCTCTTGTGGCGCTGCGGTAGCGTTGTCACCTCACAGACAATGTCCGGTTCGATTCTCAGCTAGAGCGTCTCTGCGTGGAGACATGCGTGAATGGGCGTACCTTCATTGAAGGTTGTGCGTCGGGCCTGGCAAGCCGGTACGTAAAAATCAACTGCCAATAATTAGCGGACCGGAGTTCCGCTGTGGCGACCCCTAACCGGGAAAAGCCGAAAGACCCAAACAAACCAAAGCTGAAGCTTGAACTGCTTTTTGCTGAACAGCTGCAGGATTCTTCCAAGCTATTGTTTTCTCTTCACCTTTTCTAGTTTATTTTCTTTCAGGGTATCCAAATTTCTTTTTTGCTGGCATGCAGGCCATGTGCTTACTAATCAGTAACTGAATATTTCTCAAGCTGGCAGAATTATTAGCTCTCATTTCTCAGTTTCTTTTTCACATTGGGAGAGCTGAAAATATGCTGTTGATCATTGTGCACCCATTTTGGAAGTTGTTGCAGGATTCTTATCTGTATATTCTCAGTCACAAAGCTTACAATTTCTAAAATGCTGAGTGGAAGCAGTGGCAGATAATTGCCTGGTAGCCTATGGCTGGCTACAAAAGATGTGAAATGCTAAATTTGATGCTTGCTTGACTTGAGAATAAGTCAGTCCATTCTTGCTTATAAATACTGTGTATTCTTGGTGTACAACATCCAGAGTGAATATTTGTTGACTCAGGCACTTATGCAGGCCTGTTGTACAGGCAGCCTGAAACTGAGGCACTGTGCTCTTCCTTGCTACCACTTTTGAATTAGGGCAGTGATACAGTTGGAAGTGGAGCTAGCAGTATTGGATCAACAAGCTGAACTTTTCAGACATTCTTGGATTTGTTTTTTTTTATTTGCTTTTGTAATTTGTGGTGTATGCAGTACTTCCTGTTTTTGTATAACCGTGACTGGAGATGATAATTTGAGCTGTTGGCTGTAACTGATGCTGTGCAGTAAACAGAAAGGTTCATATCATTTTTTTCTCTTCTCTAGCACAGATTTGTTTATTGATAGATGTTCACATATATCAATAAACAAATTTGCACAAAAATGTTTTTACTGGTGTTTGGTACCAGTAGCATAGATAGGGTTAGTTGAAGAAGGCAGCCAGAGTTCCTGAATGTGTGTGGATTTGGCTACTGTAGGAAGCAGAATGGCACAGAAGTATTAATCAGCTTTCTTCAGTAAAAGATAAAGGTGTTTTTTTCCTCTTGAAGAACTGGGTGGTGGGACACTATAATGGGGTCCAGTGCCAGCTACTAGAGGAGTTAGCTACAACTCTGTTTGGTATCTCATTGCAGTGGAAGGAAGTTTTGCCCACATTTGTATTGATGTAATTAATGTTCTATGCTGAAATGCTTTCTATCTGTGACATGGGTAACAAGCTGTTTTACTTTATGGACACATGGGGAATATATATGGATGGCTGTTAGTTGTCTTTTTTTCAAGAAGGGATGTTCACTTCCCTGCAGTGCTTTTCTAATTTGTTATACCAGAAACAGGTCTGGCTCAAACTTGCATATTTTACCTTCTACCATGGATTCTAAAATCATTGCTATTATAAGGTGTTGGTTATTAGAAAACTTTATCTTAAGATAAAGTGTTGTTATAATGGCAGTTTGTAACTTGGAAGAACTTGCATCTAGGTTTTTAGAAAATTACAGTTCCTTTGTCATTAAATCTGAATTTGAACTATAATGCTGTTGACCAAGTAGAAAAGGTATTCTGCTGTTCTGTTTAAATAGTATTATTAAACTCTTTATTATTTGGCTGGTTTTGTAGATTTTTTTTAAATTACTAGGTTTCTAAAAATGTTTATTTTTCTTTATACAGCACTTAATGTCTGTTTGAACATTTTGGTTTGAGGCACATTTGAGATCAGTTTCCATCAAGTTTAAATTCAATTTAGTATGAAATAGAATGGAATTCTGATAGTACTTAGAATGTGATGATAATTATCACTAAATATTTTTTTTTGCAGAACAGCACTGCTGTTTCTACATGTTTGTACTTTTTCACTAGCATTTACTGCTCACTAAGTACATTTGTTTGGCTTACAATTTCAAAATGATTTTTCACAAAATTTTCAGAAATCTAGAAATGTATGTAAGCTACTAGAAATATTATATACCAAGTACTAAGTATGAATAAAGATACTAGAGGAGGTTTTGTATGACCTAGTAACCTAGCATTTATGTCACTTGTACTGCATCAGTAATGATGCCAAATGACATTTTGTATGCAATTTACATTGCAAAAAAATGTTACTTTGTGGTGTATTGGAGGATTACAATGGTCATGGTTTGCATGCTCGTTTATGATAGAAATGCACTTAAGTGGGTAGTTCTGTTCTTATTGTTTTATTAAATTCTGCTAGAAAAACATTCACGACTGTTCATATTTAAAGCACACACTAGATAATCAAACAACAAATATTGTTTAAAACAATTGGAAAAGTGAAGCCAAAAGAGCATGCACATCTATACATAGTTCTGAAAACAAGTGAGTATGTGTGTGTGTGTGTGTGTGTGTGGAGGGGTCCATGTTTGAAAACATGGGCCCAAGATGCACTTAATCCCCTCCACCCCAGCTGTGGGGAACCCAGATTGTCAGTTCACTTGCTTGTTTTTTGACTTTTTTACTATGTTCAAGCTCATTAAAGTAGATGTCACTAGTATTTGCTCACTTCAGACTCATGGTCATTCAGATATATCCTTTTCTGGATAATTGTCTCTCTTCCAAGCTAGTTATGTTTAGAGCATTCATTTAGCAGTATGGCAAGATCTGTACTGTTTTTAAAATATGTGCATCTCCTTATCCTTCATAAGCCAGATCTGCACCCTTTCCAATGAAAATAGTTGGTGGGAACTATAAATCCCACAGTAACAGTCATCCCTTTTACCTAAGATTGGATGCATCTAATGATGGACCTGTTCCAGAACATTACTCAAGTAGAAGCAGCTGACTAGAATAATATTTGTAAAAGCATTGAGGTGCATGTCTTCCTTAAGATGACAGAACAAGAATAAAAGAAGGGAAATGTTTATTGTGTACCTTAACAGCTTGATGCTGTGAAGTCTCAGATTTTTTGAGCTGTTTCCGGATTGCTGCAGTACAAATCGCCTTTGGGCCCATTTTCAACATGTTTTCTGTCTGGTGAATTTTTGGCTTATCAGTACACAAATTTTTTTTTTTCACATTCAGTGCAGTTTAGGGTCTTAGGTAAGTTTTTACTGATAATTCTGTAATCGATACAATTGTATAAGAGCAGGTTAACTTCTGTGTAAGTGGGAAACTTGTATGAGAGTGGTGACTAATTTAATAATAAAGATAAGGTTTTCTTGACTGAATAAGAACAGTTTTTAATAAAATATCAAGGGCAGTATATCCCTGACATGTAGAGAGCTGTGTTTAATCAAAAAGATCAAAATTAAGGAACAGAAAAGTATTCTTTCCCGTATGAGAGAGGGTTTATAATTGTAGTCACACAATTACTTTTTTTATATGTGGGTGGGTAATATTGTATTAAGTGCAATGGGTGCGTTTATGGGTATATTAAAAATGATCCAGAGTTTGGCACTCTAGCCAGGCATGTTTTTTAAATAAATGAGGTCAAGATGCACTACAGAGTATTTTAGAAAATCTTAGAAGTTTTTAATAACTGGCAAGAAGAATCTAAAAATAAGGAAAAGGAATCTGTAGTTGGGTATGTAAAATATAATTACACTAGACTGAAAACACAACTGTTGGCAACTAATAAAACAAGTAAATACATTACAGAAATGTGCGGAAGAAAAAAATCCCATACCCGGGGTATCTGTCCTTTTATGACAGTTAAGTTTAATCCACTTGATTCTTCTGACTGGTCTCTGATTCTTTCAGCTCCCCTCCCCCACCACCATATGATCATCCTGCTTCTTATGAAGCCACTGCTCTCCCTCTCCGAGGGGGCAGGTGGAGATGCAAGTTACTGATCCACATATCGGTTCCCCTGAACCATCCCAAGTTACTTCCAGCACTTCTACCCATCCCCACAGCTCAGTTTACAATACTAGATTTTGACAAGAATGACAACAACCTGCCATTTCATATACTGAACATTTTTTTTTTTAATTTCCAAACACCTTTGCTGAATTATCACTTGTGACCTAGGCAAATTTACATTCATATAAAATTAGTCACACTATAATTAACATAAACATTTTACTTCACATATATTGCTATATATCATATAACCAAAGCAGCATTATATAAAAAACTTAAACCATCACTTACTACATAGGCACTCACTCATACATTTATACAAATGAAAACAAACCATCAGATCTGCATCCTTTCCAGTGAAAATAGTTGGTGGGAACTATAAATCCCAAAGTCCTAGTTGCAAGCATTTTACATCACAAACCATACTGACGCACTCCTAGTGATTCTGAACAAATGTTAATGAGAATAGACAATGAGTATAAACAGTTGTACCATAAACACAAATATGCAGGTAAATTAAAACAATTCAGTAATGAAACTGCTCCACTGAAGACAAGCACTCTGAAAAAATAATCAAAACGTTAGTCACACAGTTCCTAATAATTATTGACTGAGAAGAATATCGGTGGAATCCATCCTCTAAACGGAGTACAGAGGAAGCATCAGATTCTGATTCTTCAACCGACACTGAAAATCTCTACTAACATAACATCCAGTACTCAGACATACCCCTTTGAGGGAGATATGTAATCCTTCAGCCACTCAGGACGGTGATTCCAAACATACAATAAGGGTAGTATGCCCATGGACTGCAGTAAATTTTCAAACCACTGTAGCTTCTCTCCCTCAAATTCAAACACACTTTGCCAAATGTGCCAAAATATGAGGAGGACATATACAGCTACAAAACCCTACTATCGAAGATTTAAGAGCAGCTTTGAAAGCCTCATCACCTCCTGACATTTTTGGAAAATATGGAAAAAATCATCTGTATGCAATAACATTCCAAAGCTTACAGATGACTGTTTTCTTACTGCTGGAGTCAATTTGTTAAAATCCATTACAACAGCATGCTCCCCAACACCTAACTGTTACAAAAAGAGAATTAAGCCATTGATGCGTATTTGCAATGCATGACAGAAGTGTGTGGAGCTTTTTCTGGGCATTTAATACCTACAGAAGGAGCAACAGCAAGCAGGTTGTCAGCATTTGTAGAAGGCTTATTACCACCAGTTTAAAAACAGATTAAAAAGGTTTGTTTACACTGACCAACTTTAGGTATTCATGAAATTTTTAACTAAGCACAATATATGGCAGACAACATAATTAGAGAAGAAAAGGAACAACAAAATAAATTATTAAATGTTCAGCTTCAACAAATTCAGTACTAATTTGCATAGATGGGGAGAGGGGGGAAGAATAATGGTTTAACAGGTAGACTGGGATTATTTTAACCACAAGGCTCAGGACAACACCAACAAAATGTTTACTGTCCTACAGCACTTTAGTCCCTGATTTAATTGTGAACAAACTGGGAATGGGTGTAATGAATGCTCACTCCCCTAATAAGTACATCATTCCTACAGACCAATTTAACTAATATCCAAGTACCACAGCAGACAGAAACACCCTCTGACTTGTCAGCTCTGGTAGCTGTAAAGCAATGCTCCAACAAGACCATTAGGACTGCCATGAACAAGGAACAGCAGCTATTTCCTTTGGTACCAGTAGACCAAGAAGTTTTCTTTGTTAGTATTAGTGTGCAACTCTTCTCTTCCCTTTTTTGTTGACGTAGGAGCAACTAGATGTACAATTACATCAAATGCTGAAAATCTCCCACTGTCCATGAAAACAGTTCAAGTTGTGAGAGTGTCTAAAGTCCCTCTGGATTGTCCAGAAAGAAAGCCTATTCTTATCAGACCGCTAAAAAAACAAAATGCCTTTGTTTTAGGAAACCCTGCCCTGTTATCTCTTTCAGATAGCAGTGCACTGTTTATTGTACTCCATATGGAGTTTACCTGGACATTCATGGAAATATCCTTCCTTTTTTTCCTGATAAACAGATATGTTCAGGTGTTTTGGGTACATAATAGCCACCCCACCTACTTTTTTTGAATATATGGTCTGCTTGAAGGATATTGTATCCTGCAAGGAGGATTTCATTGTCTTTGACTTGGGATTTTAGCCATGTTTCTATGATACCAAGGTTTGTCAGAATTGTAATGAGATGTGAAAGCTTACTTTGTTACAGATGCTTATAAGTTTAATGTTTATAAAATTTAGACTTGTTATACCCGAGTTGCAAGGGTGAAGTATTATATTAGTGGCTGTGAGGGCCGTTATGGGAGAGGCTGTTGTGGTTGGACCTGGGTTAGGGTGAATATCTACTGCATAGTTGCAGATGGGGTAGGAACAGCTGGAATATACAATGCCACTTGGTTTGAAATTTGTTCTTTATGACTGATTTGTGGGTTGAATTACTTACTTTTATATACATTTATTTGAAAAGATGGACATGACATGGATTGTAAAGTTTCTGGACTATACTGAATGAAATGATGTAGCCATTGAGAGCAATGAACTGAGAACTGGGCATAAGACTGGTGTTGAAAAGTGTATGATAGTTGGGTATGTGTGCAAGAAAGAGGAGGGAAGTGAACTGTAGTACTTTTGAGCAGCATGCCAATTATGTGAGTGTTCAGTTTGTAAAAATGTAACATGATACTGATAGAAGGCTGAATTAGGTTTGACTGGTTGTGTTTTGGGTGAAGTTGGAGGAGTTGTCCATTTGCAATGTAGAAGGAATCCTGCAAAAAGAAATAAGAAAGTAGGAAGTGGTTAATGGATATGTGAGGGAGGCTCAGAAGTTTGGATTGTAAACTGTTTCATGATTGATGCTAATGGGGTGGGTGGAAATTAGTTTAGGATGAGTGTAGAGAATGTGAGGATGGGTGAGAATATGGGGTAGGGTACAGGAGCAGAGTGAGCCAAAGCATAGCACGCTCAGCCAATCAAATACGTTAATGTAAAACAGTTACTTCCCCCAGAAAGTTTTCCACCAAAAGCAATCAAAGATGTAGAATATTTAAGTATACAAAGACAAGATAATTGAACTCTTAACTACTTGAAGTGAGTCATGGCATTTAATTTTATTGTTATGGACTTTATTTGATTTTTGAGGGAAATTTTAGTCTGCTATAGTAAAATATGCTAAAGTGTTAACTTGGCTTCACCTTAAACAGTATATGGCCTGAGGGTGGGGTGCCCTTCCAGCCGATGTAACACCACAGTACAGAACACACTGATGCAGAAGTGAGGGAAAACAAGATATTTCAGCAGTTTCTGATAAGGGAAGGCAGTCTCTAAGCTTCAGCCCAAACCTCTGATTAGCCTCATCCAACTGTTACCTTCCCTTCCTATTTTTCTCCCAATACTTTTGTTCCTTTGTCTGTCACCTCCAGGAAACTCCATACCTCTGTTCCATTTTTTGTACCCCTACTTGCAGTTATCCTTTCTCCATTTCCATAGTGGCTTAGTTCTTAAATTACTTTCTGCTTCTTTATGAACGTAGCATTCTGCATGGTGGTGGTTGATGTTCTTCGTCTTCCATTGCTGCAGTCCTGACTATTAATACCAGAGAGAGAAGCTGGCGTCGGTCAGCATTAGACTGACGCCAGTCAGCCAGAGGGTACGCATGACGCATGCCATGATCCTCAATCCTCTTCCTTTTGCCGTGCGTCCTGCAGAAGCAGTTTTTGAAATATTTTTTCTTGCCTCAGTATTTTACGGATGTCAGAAAAGTGAATAACGGGAAACAGATACCTCATAGGGATTATCATACCTATTAAGAGGAGGTTAGACTGTGCCAGGTTAGTGTTTTGCTCCGGCCCCCGCTTCTCAGAAGCGCGCAGGATAAAACAGTGAAGCGTTTCCATGGAGTCCCAGGCAGAAACTATACTCTTACAGGATGTGCCTTCTCAGGAGGTAGGCCAGGCTGAGGGGCTTCTCAAGTGACTGTTCTTCTCCTTCTGTTGCCAAAACTTCTATGAGGGGTAGGCCTACTTCAGCTTCAGTGGGAGCTTCTCCTACCATTTCAGGTTCTGTGCCTAAGAAACATATGCTTAAGATGGCAGAAGATTTGATTACTATGATTAGGGGTTCTATGCCCCGCGTGATAAGAGGCCTAGGGTGGAACCTGAGTTTGAGAGTTTTGAACAGTGTTCTGAGGCTTCAGAATCTTCTGTGGAAGATTTGCAGGAGTATCCTACCTATTCTGATTCTGATGTGGATGATTCCACCTCCACCTGAGGATTTTCATTTTCAGAGACCTTGCATTCCATGAGGGAGCACTTTAAATGGGAAGGCCAGGATTACTCTGACTCCAGGAAAAGGCTTAGGGAGTTCTTGTTTTACCCCAGCATAGGCCTTTAGCTATTCCTCCTGTGTTGCATGTGGTGGAAGATGCTGACTCTTTGCCTCCTGCTCCTGTTAAACCTGATAGGTATTATAGGGTTCATAAATATTTGTTTAAGAGTGACCCAGAAACTATTTGATAAAGAGGCAAGGGCTTTGGATAGGTGGGGAAAGAAAGTGTATACTTCTTCCACTCTAGCCATGAGAGCTTTGAATTGTCAGTTTCACATGTTAAAATATCATTGAAATCTAAGGTGGATGCTTTGAAGGTATTGAGTGTAAAGAGTTGCTGGATTTGGGGCTGCTACCAGCTCTGTTCTTCGTGAGGCATGCCTGGTTGAAGGATCAGAATTTAGCTGAGCATGTTAAGACAAGGATTTTGGATGCTCCTTTACAGTCTGATGTGTTGTTTGGTTAGCTGTTTTAAAGAAAATGGAGGACAAAGCTAAGTCTATGCAAACTGTTAAAGATTTTTGCAGGTGCAGCCACCAAGTTTAGTAGAAATTGGCCTGCTAAGGGGTGGACATACCCTGCTTATGATTCTCAGTCTAGGCTCAAAGTTCTTTTAGGCCTAGAACAGGGAGTTCACCTGCTCAGACTTCTGGTGAAACAGACCCAATGAGAAGACTGTCTCTTTTCAAAGAAAATTGGGATTTAATTACTCAAGACAAATGGGTGTTGGATATCATTCTTACAGATTTTATTTCCATACAATGCCTCCTTTCAAAGGCATGCCAGATGTTCCTCCTCTGCAAAGAAAAGAGGCTCACAAGCAAGTTTTACAGTTACTTCACATAGGGGCCATTCAGCCCAGTCCCTGTGTCAAAAAGGGGCCTAGATTTTTTTCTTCTCTCCTGTTCCTTGTACCAGGGGAAACACGACCAGACCAATTTTGATCTCTCCTCAACTTGGACATTCCCAAGTTCAAGATGTTGACGTTACAACAGCTTTTACCTCTGCTGGGCAAAGATCACTGGATGGTAACTTTAGATCTCAAGGAAGCTTACCTTCATGTGCCTATAAAAATTCTCATTATCAGTTCTCTGCATTGCCCTTTGGCTTATCTAGTATTCACAAAGGTTCTGGCTCCAGTGATAGCTTACTTCAGGCTTCAAGGAATTCAAATCTATCCTTACTTCTGCCTGATTCTGGCTCAAGAAAAGGAAGACCTTCTACAGCATCTGGAATATGTTATAGCAGTGCTAAGATGCCTAGGGTATTCTAATAAAGTCCAGTCTAGTACCCTCTCAAGACATGTGCTTTCTGGGTGTAAGACTGAATACAGCAGGACAAACAAAAGAGTCTGTCACTTTACTTCCATCAACTATCTCATCAGTCCGTGCTGACTGCAAGGACAGTCCTTCAAGCATTAGGGTTCATGGCATCTTGTATTCTGGTGCTTCCCAATGCCAAACTGCATATGAGGAAGCTGCAATGGTATCTCAAGAATGTATGGACACAGCACTGCCAGGATTTGGACACTGTCATTCAAATAATACCTTGCATTCAAAAGGAATTTTTGTGGTGGGCTCAGGAATGTCACCTAAACAAGGGACTCTCCCAGAGGCAAGTCAGATTCTAACGACAGATGCCTCGGACATTGCTTGGGAGCTCATCTAAATGGAAAGTGGATACAAGACAAGTGTCCTGCCAGACTACAGCATCTACATATCAACATGAAGGAGATGTTAGCAGTCCAGTTTGCATTGATGGCTTTCAAGGAGTTACTTCTTCCAGGGCAGGTGTTGATTCTAACAGACAACACAACTGTCATGTGGTACATCAACAAGCAAGGGGAACACATTCTTATCCTCTATGCAGGCAAGCAATGATTTTATGGGAGAACTAACTCTTCAGGCAAGGTTTCTGCCAGGAGCACAGAACTCCTTAGCAGATGGAAACTGGATCTTCATGTATTTCAGAAACTGACAGTGTCATGGGGAACTCCAGACATAGATCTGTTCGCTTCTCCACTAAACCACCAGCTGCCAAAGTATTGCACAAAGGGGTTTCATCACACAGCTTGGAAAGTGGATGCTCTGTCTTTCAGTTGGAAAAACCTTCATGTGTATGCCTTTCCACCTCTACCGCTTCTTCCAAAGGTACTTTTAAAGGTCAGACAAGACAGGCCAAGGATGATTTTGATAGCTCCAGATTGGCCTCGGCAACACTGGTACCCACTTCTCTGAGTCTGGTAAAGAAGCCTCCATGGCCTTTACCTCTGATTCCTCATCTGTTATCTCAGAAGGACGGTCATCTGCTCAATGTCAAGCTTCACTCTCTTCATCTAACAGCCTGGCATATTCTGTGTTGAAACACAGCAGGCCTCAACTTCCTCAACAAGTTTTAAATGTGATTATGGAAGCTAGGAGGCCTAGTACTAGGAGAGTGTACGAGAGAAAATGGAAGAGATTTTTATTTTGGAGTACAGCAAAGAATTTGGAGATTTCAGAGCCTAATTTGAGTGTGGCTCTTCAATATCTTACTGAATTATTGGACAAAGGTTTGTCCTTCTCTTCCATAAAGATTCATGCTGCAGCAATTTCAGCTCACTATGATTGTGACCCACCTTTGTTTTCGCATCCTTTGTTCAAGCAGTTTCTTAGAGGCAAAGAATATAAGACCCCACGTGAGCTCCTACTCCTGCTTGGGATCTCAATTTTGTGTTGGAAAAACTTACTCTACAACCTTTTGAGCCTGCAGCTACTGCTGAATTGAAATATTTGTCATGGAAGACTGCTTTTCTGTTGGCTATTACTTCTGCAAGAAGGGTGTCTGAGTTGCAGGCCCTTATGGCAGTAGAGCCCTTTTGATTTTCCATAAGGACAGGGTATCATTACGTACTAATCCTTCCTTTATGCCTAAGGTGGTTTCTAGTGTGGCTTTAAACCAAACTATTCATTTGTTTGCAGATCCTCAAAATAAAGGGGAAAAGATTTTGCACACTTTAGATGTACACATATCTGAGCAGGACTAAGAATTTTAGGCAGTCTCAGCAGTTACTTGTTTCTTTTGCTTTGAGTTCACAGGGCAAGCCTGTGTCAAAACAAACTATTTCTAGGTGGATTGGCTTTTGCATTGCATTTTGTTATTCCCATCATGGCAAGGAGATTCCAGCTGGGATTAGGCCTCATTCCACTAGGGCTACTGCCACTTCAACAGCATTTCTAAGTGGGGTGGCAACTAAGGATATTCTGGAAGCAGCTACTTGGAGTTCAGTGCATACTTTCTCTAGGCATTATCACCTTCCTATCTACTCTAAGACTAGGGCTGGTTTTGCCACAGCTGTTTTACAAGGCATGTTGTCAGCTCCTACTACTTTGTAATTTGCCAGCCTCCCTTACCTCTGCTTTGGGATTCGGACTGCAGCAATGGAAGAGAACATAGTACAGTTTTGTACCTGCCATAAATGTAGATGTTCCTCCTTCCCTCTGTATTTAGGGGTGGTTGTGTAGGTGAGTTGACATGCTTACATTTTTGTATATATTGTTGTATATATATTGTACATGTTTTTGGTGCAGGTTGTTTTGGGACTTGTCTTTTTGGGTCTTCTGACATCTGGGGCAAGAAAAGACTGAGGATATGCCTGACGCACTGGCGTCAGTCTAATGCGCCCTGACCCCGCCTCTCAGCCTTCTCTGGTATTGACTATACCCCAATAGTCAGGACTGCAGCAATGGAATCCTCGAACATCTACATTTATGGTAGGTACAAAACTGTACTTTCTCCTTAAGGACTTGTATATAAATTCCTAGTCCCTATTATGTTTCCCCCATTTCATCACAATTCCTTTCCACTTTGATTTATAACCTTATGCTGAGTTATGTATATGAGCCTTAACTGCATATCTGTAAAATACTCTTCCAAATCAAGTAACCCTGAACGACACTGCTCTATGGGGAGAATCAACTTATCACACTTACCTGTAGACCTCTAATCTTCCCAGTTAAAGTCCTTCAACTGTTCGTTAGTAATCGTCCACAATTTCTCCTCTGATCTAAATATGCCTAAAGTGTGTATTAGATTAAAGAGACTAAAATCGTTTTCACTACTTGTGTCATACTATATATATATATATATAGCTTCCAGCTTTTCATTGTTTGTGTTATCTTGTTTAGTATCTTCCTTATTATCCTTAGCTGCCATAACAGAAGTTTTTAATCCATATAGCCACATACTTCGTCTTGTCATGACCCCATGCGTATGATATTGCTGAATGAATGGTATGTAGTTTACTGTTGTAGCCTTTATTTATTTTATATCCCAATAAAGGCTTGAAACAGTCTGAAAATGTTCCATAACATGGAAATGTCCTTATCTGGCGGTATCGAGTACAAAATACTATCTGTAAAGAAATCTGTTTTTTCTTGATTACAGTATCAGTTATATCCTTGAATTTGTATATTTTTGTTGCTAACAGCTCTAAATATAAGGCAAATAAAGAGAGAAAGAGTATCCCTACCAGATTCTTCACTTCAAACACAGCTTGTTAGACAGGAACCCTCCCACCTTAATTCTTACCTCTGACCCTTCTTATATTTTCCTTGTTAACTCTATTATTCTACCAGGGAAAGCAAATGCTATCATTGCCCTACTAATAAAATCCTAGTTGACGCTGTCAAATGTTCTCTCTGCATCAAGACCCACCAACAATAGTGGTGTTTTCTTACACTCTACTTTCCTCTGGATCATCATTGTTCTTTCAATATTATCAAATGTTTCTTCTCTCCACAACATACCTCTTAACTATACCTAATTCCTTGTTATTTACAAGTTTTGAGGGCAAAATAATGGGGTGCCACGAATTCCAAGTGGCCCCCTTCATTTCCCAATTTTTTTTCAAATTTTTTTATTTTTATTTGCAATTTGAAGTGGCAGCTGATGTCATCACTCATCACCAGCGTATCCCGAAATATCGTCAATGACATGCAGGGGTGTGCATGATGATGTCCGCTTCGTGACTGACTGAAGCAGACTTTCTTAGTATCGAACAATTCCATCGTAGGGTCAGAGACTCTTGGACTGTTCATTTGTCTAATGTTTACCTTCTTTCCTGTTTTTGGAAGCAGCATATACAGCTGTGAGTACAAGCAGAGCTATTTTGCCACAACTGTTGTTAACTTGGCAGACAGATCTTAAATTGTAAACTTTTGCAGAGTTGTCTGTTCTGAACAGCAGCACTCCAAGTCTCCACAGGTCAGGATCAGGATGAGAAAATTTACTTTCGCAGGCTCCTCCAGGTAAGTAAAAAATATATATATGTATAGGGTAAATGAATCAAAGAAGAATGGTCAAAGTAATATTGTTGAAAGTGCTGTAAATACAAAGGAGTAAAAAAAAAAAAACAATATTGGCTGATCTGGCCAAGGCTTTTGATACCATTCCCCACTAAGGAATCCTAGAAAAACTCACTAAGCTTGGCATCAACTCCTACATCACTAGGTGGGTTGCAAACTGGCTCATAGATAGAACCCACAGTGTGAAAGTAGCTGACTCCAAGTCAGACTGTTGACTAGTCACAAGTGGAGTCCCACAGGGTTCAGTCCTTGGTTCTCTCCTGTTTGGTATCTACTTCTGTGAAGTTCATGCCAACACGAAGGGGCTCTGGGTGACAAAGTTTGCAGACAGTTGCAAGTTGGGAGTGTTATTAACTCCCCAAGTGATGTTGACATCCTACAGTATGGCCTCACTGAGACCAGTGACTGGTGTCAGAACCATGGCCTTAAGCTCAATGCCAAAAAATTGTGTCGTCATCCCCTTTGGGAAAAACCCGATACCCATGAATTACCACATTCATGGTAGTCCACTGAACACAGAAGGGGTTATAAGAGATATGGGAACACAGGTTGACAGCATCCTCTCTTTTGATCACCACATTGCCACTGTTGTCAGAAAGTCCTTCTGTGTGGCACATCTCATTACTAAGGGTTTTGCATCCAGGAAGAAAGAGGTCATTGTCTCCCTCTACTCTTCCCTCATTAGGCTAATCATCGAGTGCAATGCCCCATTTGGCATGTACCTCACTAGACACCTGCAACAACTGGAGAGGCCGCAAAAGTACCTTACAAAGAGGATCCTAGGCCTTAAACACTTGTCCTGTATGGACAGACTCCAAAAACTCCAACTATTCTCTGTCTCATATTGCCTACTTAGAGGCTAACTCTGCTTGACTTACAAAGCCGTGTCTGACCCAGCTGTGTTAGAAATGCTACATCTAAAGAAATCCCAATCCCTGCGCACCACATGCTCCAGAGACCTCAACCTCATTACCACAATTAACAGAACATGCTGGAGAGACAGGTTCATAACCCCAAGACTGCCCATGCTATGGAACAGACTTCCAATACATGTCAAGCAGAACACCTCACCGACCCTCTTCAAGAGAAGTCTTGATGAGTGGATGAGAAACAGAAAATTCACCCCGGGGATAACTCCAGTGGCTGTACTCAACAGAGGCACTGGGAACTAAGGTCAGGTGGCACTATGCCAGGGTAATCATATGGCTAGGCTTGTGGAGGCCCCAGGGCCATTGGCCTAGTACACACCTATGAACCCGTATGATCATGAATCATGATTGATGAATGAACAGAGTCTACAGAGAGGGGAGTGGGAACATGACAGAGCGGGTTTGGGAGTGTTTAGGCTGGGGACTCGGGGTTTTAATGACATAAGTATTATTTACATCGCCCAAGAGACAACAAGATGAAGTGGGTCCTTTTTTTCTGAAACTGATGGTAGTTTGTTTTAGGTCGGTAGGAAAAGAAAATTTTGCGGTGATCTGCAAATAAGTTCTGGTAATTTTCAGTTAGTCGGCAATTTAGGGAGTAGCTAGTATTTGACTAAAAGATGCTTGAAATGGTGAACGGAAGCCATTGCTGTAATGACTGACATGCTAGTGTGAGGAACTCCATTTAAATTAACTAATTGTTGTAATTTTGTGAGGAACGGAGTGTTTACAAGATTTCTGCAGTTGTACTAATGCAGTAGTTTGCTTGGTTGTTGTGTTGCATGCTGACAGTAACCGTAAGGTTCAGAATATTTTGATGTCAGAAAAATTGTTATCGGAGTGAACTCTTTATCAGTGCTTGGGCCTGTGGTGCCTTCCGAATCTGCTTGCTTTCCTTGTATGCATGTTTTTCCCCCCTCTGGGATCTCCTTTTCTTTCCACATTTTAGACATACTGCTAATACATGAACTGTTAATGACTACATGTTTATCTGCCTTGTGATGGGCTGCAGCATTGGTTCACTGTTCTAATGCCTCCT
Organism: Protopterus annectens; assembly: GCF_019279795.1. Lineage (NCBI taxonomy): Eukaryota > Metazoa > Chordata > Ceratodontiformes > Protopteridae > Protopterus > Protopterus annectens. The sequence goes on from NC_056728.1 coordinate 1,744,630,396, forward strand.
GCTGGCTTAGCTGATCCTCCATGGGATGGTAACTTAAGATCTGAAGTAGGGACTTCATTTGTCAGCAACCTGTGGGTCTTGGATCCGATATCAGATCCGAGCCGGCAACTTGTTTCATAGCTAATGGATCCGAGCTCCTAGCTCCTCCCCTCACCCATAATCCCCTGCCAACCCTCCATGACCTCAGATCTAGTTTGCCGCGCTTGTGGATGGATGGATTCTTTTGAGCTCTTAGCGAATTTGTCAGTTAAGTGTAATTTTATTCAACTTTCCTCTATCGTTAACTTTAAAAGTGTGTAAGAGTCAGGTTCCCTGTATTTTATATTTTTTTATATAGTTTTTTCCCTCCCTTCGCTGGTAGTTAGTGAGTGTGTGTGTGTTTGTGTTTTGGGGCCTGTGTGTTTTTGTAGCACTTTTTTCTTCAAGTATGGCTGAGGCCCCAAAAGCCATTTTTTCAAAATGTACCGAGTGTGGCCATAAGCTCACACCGTTCGGTGCCTTGGGGTTGAACACCTCTCCTTAGGCTGTACCATCTGTGCAGCGTTCAACCCCAGGGCACTGAAAGAGCGGAGGTCGAAGCTGGTCCTGGCGGGACTTTTGCCCCCAGACTCTGCTCCGGCCTCCGCTGCTCCCGTGGCACTACCACAGGCTGTGGTCATTGCCACTCCTGCCCCCCTTCTTCCGGCCGGGACTCAAACTCCCGCTAAAGCACCGGAGGACAGGGAGGCTAGGAGGGAGAAATGGAGGGAGAAGCACCACAAGCGGTGGGCCGAGGCCTCCGCTTTGGCCCCACCAGCTAAGTGGGCTTCTCCCTCCACAGCTTCTAGGTCTCCTCCTTGGCTCCGATCTCCTTGCTTCTCCCCAGGGCTCGAGGAGGAGGAGGAGGCCCGATCTCCATCGAGGTGGCATTCCAGGCCTGCCTCGGTGGCCTCATCGAGATCAACTTTCAGCATGTCAGATGCAGATTTGGACCGGATGATGCGAAGGTTCATCCAGGCCCAACCGCAGATGGGAGTGCTCTTGCCTCCCCCCCCCCCTTCAGGGGGGAGTTCGACACCTTTTTTTGCTCCAATTGCTCCTTCTCCGACCCGCTACCCGGGTTCGGAGCGTTCGGAGCCGGGCAGTGTCGGAGCCAGGGGTGGGTCAGCGCCGACGGTACTTGGTACTTCGGATCCGACCCTGCCCTCGAGTCTGTCGGATCCGACCTCTCGGAGCCGTGGGCCAAGCTTTGGATCCGAGGGATTCAGTGTACCTTTGGCTCCGTCCAGGTCGGAGCACACTGGTCCTTCGGATCCGATGCTCTCTGCGCTGGCTCCAATCCCTTCATCGGATCCGAGTGGGAGTCTGCTCTCTGAGCCCAGGGAGAGCAGTTCCCCCTCGGCCTTCGATGTAGTGGAGAGGGCTCTGTCAAGAGCATCCGGACCCCCCGGCCCTTGTCTCTGCTCCACCCTGCGCTCCCTCTCTGCTGGGCCAGGCTTCCATCACCCGGCCTCAGGGACAGCCTGCTTTAATGTCCCAGGTTGTTCCATTGGAACAGGATGTTGCTGGCGAGACCTCCTCGGACAGCCCCCCTGAGGAAGTGCCTCGCAAGCACAGGTGCAAGAGGAGGCACGTGGACTCCCCTGAGTCCTTAACTGAGGACACGGACTTGGATGAAGGGGAAGGCTCCCCAAGATCACCCCCTGAGGATGTCTCCTTTGGAGACATCATGGAAATGCTTAGGATCAGAGGTGGGTGGTCTGCCCCCAAGGCTTCCTCCGATGAGTCCGTGTTTCTGGAGGCATTCGAAGCAGGCCCATCTACCTCTTGGGTGTCCCCTCCGGCCGACCCCCTGGTGGACCTTATTACCACCAGGGCGTTGAAGGACCCGGACACCGTGGAGCCAGTTCCCAAACACCCGGACAGGATACTGAGCCCTCCCCGCAGACCGGTCACACTGGAGCAAGGGTCCCCCCGTAGATGCCATGTTGACGGTGGCAGCCACGAAGAGGGAACTAGCTCAGGAGAGCCCCTCAGTCCATCCACCGAGCAAGGAGTCCCGCTCGATGGATCGCTTAGGGAAGCGAGTTTTTAGTTCAGTGACCTTTTCGGTAAGGTCTCAGAACTATATAGCACACATCATCAGGATGCAGCGGGATCTTATCAAAGAATACGCTGCCTCCCCCCCCTGAGTCCATGTCAGCGGCGGACAAACAATTGTACTCCACCCAAATGGCCAGTCTATTTCAAATACCTGTATGCAGCACCGAGGGAGCCACTAGAGCTAGCGGAGCGGGCCTAGTCATGAGACGTCAGGCCTGGCTCCATCATTGTGACTTTGCGGAGCCTTTTAAAGCGTCCTTTGCGAATGCCTCTTTCGATGGTTCTACCCTGTTTGGCAAAACGGTTCGCGAGACACTAGTCCAGAGCGAGTAGGACGGGAAGACGTTGTCTGCCATCGGAGTCCGCTTCTCTGCTCCCCAGCGGTCCTTTTTGAAGAACCAAAAGGGTCAGAAGAAGATGTGGTTCCGGAAATTGCAACACTTCCAACCCGCTCCAGACAACCAGTCCTTCCGTGGCAGAGGAGGACAGGGAGGACGCCGCCCCAGGGGCAGAGGGGCTCCGAGGAACTTTGAGTCCAGAGAACCTTTCTCTGACCGGCCCACGCAGCAGCCCTGAAGGGTTGCCCGGCTGCTCCACCCTGGAGGCAGTCGGGGGGCGCTTCTCAGAGCACCTAGCGGCATGGGAGTCCATCACGACAGACCTCTGGGTGCTTCAAATTATATCCAGAGGATACAAAATTCCATTACTTCATATCCCCAAATTCAAGAACCTCCCCGATGTACCACCCGATCATAGGGAGGCTGCAGCCACAGAGATTCAGCAGCTGCTAGAAAAAAGAGCCATCCAGCCCGTCCCCGAAGACCAGCTCTGATTAGGGTTCTACTCCAGGTTCTTTTTGGTGCCAAAAAAGACGGGGGACACGAGACCAATTCTAGACCTGTCCTGTTTGAACCTGTCGGTATCCAAGGAAAAATTCCGAATGGTCACTTTTCAATCTATTCTTCCCCTTCTACGGGAGAATGATTGGATGTGCTCTATAGACCTCAAGGATGCGTACTACCACATTCTAATGGACAGACGATCCAGGAGGTTCCTCCGCTTCCGGCTGGGAGCCAGTCACTACCACTTCAGGGTCCTTCCCTTTGGCCTCACCACAGCCCCCAGGGTGTTCACCAAGGTGTTAGCAGTGATAGCGGCCCACCTGAGACTCCAGGGAATGAATGCAGGTCTTCCCATACCTGGGCGACTGGCTCCTGACCGCCCCAACAAGGCATCTACTTTGCTCAGCCAGAGATTTCTATCTCCACCTAGCCCCCCAATTAGGCATCACCATCAATGCCGACAAATCTTTTCTGGCCCCGGCACAAGTCATAGAATTTATAGGAGCCAGAATAGACACCAGAGATCTACGAGCGTTCCTGACTTTGGAACGACTATGGAATTTGCAACTTCATGTGCGGGCCATCCTCCAGTCAGAAGCACCACCGGCGGAATTGGTCCTGAGGGCGCTGGGCTCCATAGCGGCAGGGATAACGCTCCTTCCGTGCGCCCGTCTGAACATGAGGGTACTGCAGTGGACCCTTCTAGTACAATTGTCCTTTCTGTCCTTTCCTCTCCATCACCCCATCGCTGTCAGCAAGGCTTGCAGGAGGGCCCTATTATGGTGGCTTCATGCTCCGGATTTCCATATGGGCCGACCCTTCTGCACCTCTCTCCCTCTCACCACGGTGACCACGGACGCTGGCATTATTCAGGCAGGACCGTCCAAGGCACGTGGAACGATACAGAGACCTCCCTGCATATCAACGTTCTGGAGATGAGAGCGGTGCTGTACGCGTTGCAAGCACTTCAGAATCTCCTCCCCGTAGGAACTATTGCAGTTCAGTCGGACAACATGTCTGTTGTTTGGTACATCAACAAACCGGGGGGAACCAGGTCTTACCCTCTATGCCGCAAAGCCATGAGAGTGTGGGAATGGGTGATTTCCACCAACCGCTTTCTGATTGCAACGCACATTCCGTGGCGGGCCAACTTCCTAGCGGACAAACTCAGCCGCACCCTTCTTACCCCTTGCGAGTGGTCTGTCAACCCACTAGTAGCTAAGCAGATATTCGCAATATAGGGGCAACCCTGCTGCGATCTTTTTGCCTCTTCCTCAAACACCAAATGCGACAATTTCTTCACTCTGATTCCCCCTCCAGGGGAAACTCCAAGAGACGCTCTGGTGCATGCTTGGCCACCCAGTCTACTTTATGTCTATCCTCCTCTACCCCTGATGCTGCAGCTCTTACAGAAAGCCTCGCGTTTGGGGAGCAGGATGATCCTCATTGCCCCATTCTGGCCTCAGCAAATTTGGTTCCCTTACCTGTGGTCTCATCTAGTGAATCCCCCCTGGATTCTGGATCCCAGTCCGGATCTGATCTCCCATCCGTCAGGCTTACTGACCCCAAATCTGGTCAGTCTGAAGCTGACAGCTTGGTTGCTCCAGTTCCACTCCCAGTTAGGACTCCCGGTATCTCTTCACCAGTCAAAGCCATCCTCGTGGCAGCGCATATACCTTCCACCAGGAAAGTGTACCGCAGTAAATGGAAATGTTTCTCCGTCTGGGCGGAGCATCATAATCTAGATCCCTTTACAGCTCCTCTTCCATCCATACTAGACTTCCTAACCAAACTTTTTCAGGAAAGCGCTAGTTGCTCAACTGTCAAAGTACAATTGGCTGCCATCTCCCATTACCATGTGGGACATGACACAGGGCCCTTAATGTCGGCCAAATTGTGTAAAACCTTTCTCAAGTGCACCTTTTTGCTTAGACCCCCTATAAAAGAAGCCGTACCCCCTTGGGATCTTTCACTAGTTCTTCAAGCCCTGACTGCTCCACCATTTGAACCTGCCACTTCAGTGGATCTCAAATACTTGTCCTGGAAAACAGCATTCCTTGTAGCCATTACTTCAGTGAAAAGAGTTTCAGAGCTTCAAGCTCTTTCTGTGAAACCTTCTTACTTGATCTTTCATCCGGACAGAGTGTACCTCAGGACCAGTCCCTCCTTCCTTCCCAAAATAGCATCAGAAACCAATATAAATCAATCCATAAATCTACCAGTCTTCTTTCCTAAATATCGGAATAAAGGAGAGTACGAGCTGCATTCATTAGATGTTCATAGGCAGCTGCGTTTTTATACTCATAGAACCGCTGGTCACAGGCAATCCGACCAGCTGTTCATTTCCTTTGCCAAATTTAATTTGGGGAAAGCAGTATCAAAAATCTCCCTGTCACGCTGGATTTCCCAATGTATTCTTTTAGCGTACCAAGCTTCTGGGAGACCCGCACCTGAAGGAGTTCGCACACATTCCACTCGTTCCATCTCTACTTCTGCGGCCTTCAAATCTAGAGTTCCATTGGATGATATTTGTTCAGCAGCCACTTGGGCCTCATCTCATACCTTTATTAACCACTACAAACTGGACGTAATTTCTAGAGGGAGAGCATCCATTGGCTCTGCGGTGCTTCGCAATATCCTTCCATGATGGCCACCCAAGATTCTGGTAGCTGGGGACTTTGTCCCACAGGTTGCTGACAAATAAAGTCCCTACTTCAGATTAAGAAGTTATGTACTCACCATAACGTTCCATCTGAGTAGGTGGCTTCATTTGTCTGCAACCATCCCCCCCACCTTCCCCCTGGCCTTCAGTGGATCTATGTGAGTTGTTTTATTGGAATACCCTTTTTGGGTATCTATAGAGGGGCAAACTTGATCTGAGGTCATGGAGGGTTGGCAGGGGATTATGGGTGAGGGGAGGAGCTAGGAGCTCGGATCCATTAGCTATGAAACAAGTTGCCGGCTCGGATCCGATATCGGATCCAAGACCCACAGGTTGCAGACAAATGAAGCCACCTACTCAGATGGAACGTTATGGTGAGTACATAACTTCTTATTACTGAATACACTGTCATTATTTACCTTTGTTGTTTACATTAAGTGACCCACCACGATAGATAGTTTATTACCATGATCATAACAAGCGAGCTGCCATTTCACTAGTGTTTGGTATGCTTTTCAGTAAATGTATGGACAGTACCACTTTCAGCAAAAGACATGGTTATATAAAGATAAGAGTTTTGTGTGCATGGTGTATTTTAGAGAGATGATAGAATTGCAGCTGGTAACCAAGCAATAGAGGAACTTTGTATAACTTGTCTCCATTTTCTGTATTGAGTAAAGTTTTGTAAGTGCATACCTACAAGGATGCAGCCAGGATTTTTTTATTTTGCACCACTGTCTGGAATGTAACCATCCCCAATATACCTCTCAACTGTTCAGATATCAGCAGAATGTCCAGATTTTTTTCCTTATATTTTTGGTTAGTTTCTCTTAAAATTTTTTTTTTTTTTTTTTAAGGAAATCATTGAGGACTTAATTCACTAAATAATGAGGGACATTTGAATTTCATATGCTTCAGAAAATGCATGGTAGTACAAAAACTTTTATTCTAGCAACTTTCTAAGTTTGTAACAGCAATATTTACAATGTGTCCCTCTTTTTGGGCCTTTGTCCCCTCGTTATTTTGACTTTGTCTGGATTTCTTGGGTTAAGAGGTTGAGAGGTACGACTGGAACTCTAAAACCAGGATTGCAGCAAAACTGATATACTTCATTATTCCCTTCTGCATAAATCAGGCAACAAAGGCCTTGACAACACATGACAGTAATTATGCAGAATGGCCTGCAAATGTTAAATTTCTACTTTCAGCTTTTCATTAATAGATTCTGGTTTAATGGTTTTGTCTGTTCTTTAATTTGGGTTTGAATTTGTTTAATCCCACAACTCCATTGGAGTGGGCGGGGTTACATAATTATGTATACACATTTTATGTTAATCAGCATCCAGATTTTTGGCCAGTTGTACTTACTTTTCATGGGCCTTTGTCCAAATGTTTGATGTTTCCAATTTGAGAGGTATGCTCCACAAAACTACATTCATCATATCTGTCAACACCGGCAATATCTTTGCCATTCTCTTTTCTATAAACTCTTTATACTCTAGGCTTAAAATTGAAATGGGTCTGTATGAAGCCAGGTCTGAAGGGTCTATACACTGTTTCACTTATGCTGCCACCACAGCATTTTTCCCAAGATGCTGACAACCCTCCCCTTTAAAATATCGCTAAACAAAACCTTCCAGTTCTATATCACTTTCTTCCCTTCTAACTTCCAAAGTCTCATGATCGTTTGACAGATATTGTACAGATTGATATAACTGCCTTAAGGAATACTTGTCTAATTCTCTACTGTTGTCAGAGCATTCTGTTTTCAGGTTCACATGATGAAGCATCACATTTAAATCATGCAACTGTCTCAGCTCACATTATGCAGTGAAACATCTGAAGACAGTTTGTTGGTGTTTGTGAGTATTTTGCTTATGACCAATATAATTTATTTTAATGTTAAAATATGAATGCAGCACTTTTACTAGTTTTGCTTTTGTGTTATCAGTGGTCAGATAAGAATCACATAACCTCTCTGTCATTACTTACCACTGATTTCAAACATAACCCTTCTCCCTGACGTTTTTGTCTCTGTTACTGGAGTTGGTGACTTTACCTTTTTCCTGTGTGTATGTCCCTTTCTCCAATCAAAAGATTCAGGAAAGTGGAAGAAAGAAAAGTGCAATTTTCACAAAATCTATACAAGATTTCTATAAATGTATGGCTTGAATAGATCATAAATACTGCAATACATAATTTCAAAACCTTCTTCTCAACCAGTTCCAAATACATTTAATGGTTCATTGCACCAAGGGAATTATTTTGCTTAAGAGCTAGTTGGCATGATGCATTCACCTTTTAAAGGATAAGCTATTATTCCAGGGTCTATATTAAGTCAGCGAACGCTTAAAAAAGTGAACGCTGATTTATCGACCCCATGTAAGGGAAAGCTTACAATCCCGAACACTTATAACAGTGAATTTTTTTTCCCAGGGAAAAAAATCACTGTTGCAAAAAAGAAAAATAAAACCTTTAAAACATTATAAAAAGTGGGGGGCTTCCTTAAATATACCAACTCTGAGATTGCACTACAGTGATGAAAACAGCAAAATAACAAAGGTGGCCAAGCAATTTCTTTCCCAGGGAAAGAATTCGCTTATATGCCGTTTTGTGCTTTCAAGTTCGATCAAGACGTATTCGAAAGGATGCGTCCTCGATCATATAATAGGGAACCTTATTCGAGATTCTTTCTTTTTTTGCAAGGAATATCTGTTAGAAGTGATTTGTTTTGTGTTTTTTTTCTCATCAAACATGCATCTGAAAGTACCCATATTCAGAATGACAAATCTCCTTTCAATGTTTCATTTGAGGATTTGGATGGTGACTTTGGTTCTGTAGGATGCTTATTGGCATATTCTGGTTACAGACCACACAAATATTTTTGTACGTTTTAAGTAGATCAGAAACACACACATTAATACTTACCTCTGTACAGAGTACTTATGCTACATTTTAACATGGTCACAAACTGATAATAGCATTGTGTGTCCAGGCAAATAAAGATTCATGCAGTTAATTCACTTGCAATGAGGAATGCTTCAAATTTCCACATTAACAGCTTCTAGTTTTATGCCAAATTTCCTTGCACTGAAAGTATTGCTGGTAGTTGTAGTGAAGCTACATTTCCATTGACAGTTTTACTTCTTTACTTAATACAGCATTTCTTCACTTGTGAAGATATATTTATTTAGTTCTAGGAAATGTTCATCACTTTTTTATTCTTTGTAATGTCAAGAAGCCTATGCATATAAAGATAGTAGTTGTGAACTTACCTGCTTGAGATATGTATTTCAGTTAATCTCTAGAACTTTTGTGTACCGAATGACTTGCAAGTCAGTCTAACTAGCTCGTTAGCTTTGAAATATAAATACTAATATATACTGGGTATAACCATCAATGGGGAGAAGAAAATGTTAAATTTGTTTGAACAGTATTTAAGATATTACTGTTTCTTGTTGGATTTTGTACTGTATGTTCCAAATTGTATTGATTAATCTTGCCAACTAGTACTTGAGAATATCTTTTTGACATTGTGTAGTTTACCCACCTTGTGTTTGGTTCATTAAAATGCCTCATAAGCATTGTACTTTAACTTTTTAATATTTCAGAATTTAGTCCAGAAATCATATTCTTTAGGGGTTATAGATGGTGCGAGGTAGATTCCTATAATAATATACTCGGTATCGCTGATAATTACTGTATGAACAGTTTCTCATCCAGCATTGGTTTCTTGGCTTATACATATTGTTCTTTTTCAAAGATCATGGCAATGTTGCCTATCCCATTGAATCTGCAACAGTGAAATAAAATGTACTGTTGCATGTTTTATATGCATTTTGATTATTTAAACTGTGTTCAGTAGCAGTACAGTTATCAGTGTCTTCCGAGTGGAGAAACGCTTCTAATTACCCATTTTATTGTTGAGGCTCCTAATATTTACCAAAACCAACTTCACCTCTGACTTTTTTATCTTGTCTATCTTTTACAATAGAATTTGAAAACTTCTAAAAAAAAAAAAAAAAAGGCCTCTATTTGTGCTGCACAAGGATAGAAGTGAACCCCAACAGATTCAGAGCAACCTAGCTGCCTGCAGTGAATTACCTTTTTGTGATACCTTGTCCTCGGCCACTGATTGAATGCCTAAATTTTGTCATGATGTTCAGGTGCTGTATATGGTGATAGGACAAGAGGATTTTGTTAAAAAAGGGCTGTTTTCCCGGCACTTTTGCAAACATTTGATAAACCCAATATTGTTGCATAGCCAAGAGACAAGACCTTAGATTTTTCTCTACATTCTGAACAATGACAATGTTCTAATTAGTCTTTGGAGTCAGGATTATTGCCTTGTCTCCATAACAATGGATCTTAAATATTTTACACTTGTAGTCCTCTTGTAAAAAAATAAATGCATGCATACATACATACAGTGGGTATAAAAAGTTTACATACCCCTGTTAAAATGCCAGGTTTTTGTGATATTTTTATAAGACCACAATAAATCATTTCAGAACATTTCCCACCTTTAATGTGACCTATAACCTGTACAATTCAATTGAAAAACAAATTTGTTGGGGGGAAAAAAAAATATACAATAAGCTGGTTGCATAAGTGTGCACACCCTTAAACTAATACTTTGAAGCACCTTTTGATTTAATTATAACATTCAGTCTTCTTGGGTAGGAGTCTGTCAGCATGGCACATCTTGACTTGGCAATATTTGCCTACTCTTCCTTGCAAATGCGCTCCAAATCCATCAGATTGCGAGGGCATCTCTTGTGCACAGCCCTCTTCAGGTCACCCCACAGATTTTATATTGGATTTAGGTCTGAGCTCTTGCTGGACCATTCCAAAACTTTAATTTTCTTCTGGTGAAGCCATTCTCTTGTTGATTTGGATGTATGCTTGAGGTCATTGTCGTATTGAAAGGTGAAATTCCTCTTCATCTTCAGATTTCTAGTAGACGCCTGAAGGTTTTGGGCCAAAAGTGACTGGTATTTGATAATTCCCTCCACCTTGACTAAAGCCCCAGTTTCAGATGAAGAAAAGCAACCCTAAAGCATGATAATACCATCACCATGCTTCACTGTGGGGATTGTGTTCTTTTGGTGATGTGAAGTGTTGTTTTTGTACCAAACATACCTTTTGGAATTGTTTCCAAAAAGGTCAACCTTGGTCAACCTTGGTCTCATCAGGCCATAACACATTTTCCCACATGCTTTTGGGAGACTTGATGTATTGTTTTGCAAATTTTAGCTGGGCCTGGATGTTTTTCTGTGTAAGAAAAGGCTTCCATCTTGCAACCCTACCCCATAGTCCTGACATATGGAGAATACAGGAGATTGTTGTCACATGTAGTACACAACCAGTACTTGCCAGAAATTCCTACATCTCCTTCAGTGTTGCTGTAGATCTTTTGGCAGCCTCCCTGACCAGTTTTCATCTTGTCTTTTCATCACTTTTGGAGGGACATCCAGTTCTTTGCAAAGTCACTGTTGTCCCATGTTTTCTCCACTTTTTGATGACTGTCTTCACTGTGTTCCATGGTATATCCAATGCTGTGGAAATTTTTTTACACCCTTCTCCTGACTGATACCTTTCAACAATGAGATCCCTGTGATGTTTTGTAAGCTCTCTGCGAACCATGGCTTTTGCTGTAGCAGGCAGCTGAGTAAATGTCAGGAAAATCATACTAGGACAGCTGAACTTTATTTGGGGTTAATCAGAGTCTCTTTAATTAATGGCAGGTGTGTACCCAAGAAGACTGACTGCTGTAATTAAATCAAAAGGTGCTTCAACAAAGTATTAGTTTAAAGGTGTGCACACTTATGCAACCAGCTTATTGCATGTTTTGTATTTTTTATACTTTTTCCCCTAACAGACTTGTTTGTTTTTCAATTGAATTGTACAGGTTATAGGTCACATTAAAGGTGGGAAAAGTTTTGAAATGATTTATTGTGGTCTCGTTTTTTTATATCACAAAATCCTGTCATTTTAACAAGGGTGTGTAAACTTTTTATATCCACTGTAAATAAATAAATTGAAAAAGTTCTTCATAAACACAAACGGCTGTTTAAACACTTTAGTAACTATGGGGTTCTGCCTGATAGCGTGGCTTCAGAAATGGTTTTAGCACAACTACCACCATACTCAGCATTTGACATTATCTATAGATAGTTACTATAGTAACTGAAATTACGGTGTTCTTACAGACAGTATTTTTAGTCCAGAAATCATCATGTACGGTATGGACATAACATGTGCCTTTGAGAATGTCTATCATAAAATTCTGCTTCTTTAAACTACAAAAATCCAGGATTAATTGATTTAAAAGGATATTTTAGAGCTACAAATTTAAGACTCTCTTACATAACACAAGCAGAAAGCTATAACTCAGAGTGGAAAGGGATGATGATGATGCGGGGGGTAATGCAAGAAATAAGTAAAGACTGGAATTTTGGATGTATATTGTTAAGGGGGATTATAAATTGTTCAGAGTATTATATTCATAAAGTAGCAGAAAGTATATTAAGAACTAAGCCAACACAAGGATTGAGAAATGAGATTTTGCTGATAGGGGTGACTGCAATTAGGTGTACCGAGAATAGACTAGAGGGACCGGAATTTACTTGAGGAAGCTGTCAGAGGGGCCAAGGTATTGGGAACAAACAATTACAGAGAGAATGGTAATAGAATGTGGAGAGACCAAGAAGTCATTAGGATTATGGATTAGAGATTGCCTTCCTTATCAGATTGATATCAGAGTAGAGAGAAATAGAAAGGGATAAGGGAATCCTAAATGAAAGAGCTGCACTGGTTGAGTTTTTAATTGAATCTAGAACAGAAACTGCTGTTAAAAAGGGATAATTAATAGTGCATATAAAATATTGCACACCTAACTATAGAAATCAATCAGAGGAGGTCAGAAAAGATTGGGAAGAGAGATCAGATAAGCAGTTCACAATGAAACAATGGGAGGACATATGTATGGCTCCCAGATATGCAGAAAAATCTAGAAGATTTAGGATTTTTTCCTAGAAGTATTTGCAATACTATTATACCCCAAGAAGACTTTAAAGAATTTTTCCTTCAGTAGATGGCAAATGCTGACGGTGTAAATGGGATTAAGAGATACCTGGGAGCATATGTTCTTGGAGTGTAACGAGTTGGCAGACTTTAAAAAATGCTTTATAGAGTGCCCTGTCAGGAATAGTGGGTGAGCAAAGGAGTGTAACTAAGGATTTTTTTTTTTTGAGCTAGGATACAGGATCCGAATTGCCTACACATAGTAAGGTCTCTTGTTGAGTTTAATTGTGGTGGAAAGTATAGAAGCAATTACTAGAAAATGGAAATCAAAGTCTAAACCAACTGTAGTTGAAGTAGTGAATATTGTAACACAGGTAAAAAAACAGGAAATGTGATCTTTAAAAAGCTGTAGGAGTAATTTACATAGAAAAAGGAAATCATGGGGAGAATACGTGTAGAAAAAATGCTTTGGAGGAGGAATGTGGTTTAAGAGAAGGCAGGAATTGAACAATTTATGTAATGCTACTTTGGTTATATGGTGTATAACAGTCTATGTGATGTTTAATCTTAGTAAATGTGCACTTGTTTATATGGTTTGATAAATGTGATTTTGCCTATGTCACAAGCTGTAATTCAATAAAGACGTTTAAAAAAATACCCATCTCAATCGGGCTGGCTACAGATGTTGTGGGGAAGTGCTGGTCCATGGTTCCAACAGGAAATTACTTGGGGTAGTGGGGGCAGGGATGAATATTACTGATTGGAGTTCAGTTTGTTTAGGTAATGTTTTAGTGGACTTACTATAAAGGTGCATGAAAATGCCTAGTTAACTGTTCAGGGTATATTTGCTCAAATAACCCATGCCAAGTATTTTTATTTGCACTTGGCATGGGTTATTTGAGCCTCAGACCCGGACTTCTAAGGTTATGTAGATTCTGCTTGTCTCTTATAGAGAAAGAAGCTCTTGTGCAGACATAAGTCCAGTGGAGCCAGTGTGCTGAGTACAGCTCAGCATAGCTTTTTTTTTCTTCTGTTTTTGATGAAAAGCATGATGATGTTCATGTTTCACTGTTGCAGTCATTACATTTGTTAATCTGCTGGCAGGTTGCCCTCAGTCGGCCTGATTAACAAAGTCTTGGGTCGTGCATCAGTTGCTGTCCCTTCTTCCATGACGTCAGGGGTATAAAACATGCAGCCGACGCCATTGCATCAGTCTTTCTTGCCATGCGGTGCCCGAAGCAGAAGCAGTTTGCAAGTGCCGGTCGGCCGACTCCTGAAATTTTCGTTTTTGAGTTTCAGAACCGAAGTCTTCAACTTAAAGCTAAGTACCCTGTTGGGGAAACTTTTTCTTGCTCCTTTCCGGTGTCAGTAAAAGTTAATAATTGCGTTACTTGTGGAAAGCAAATACCTCATAAAGATTTTCATTTGTACTGTATTCCTTGCCTAGGCCCTGACCACGACGTACCTTGCTGTCGGTTTTGTGCTTTATTTAATCAGCGCACTATCCGTCGTTGGTACATTTTTGCCTCTAAATATTTCGGTTCTTGGTTTAATTTAGCCAGAAATGACATCGGTTAGCCATCCGACTACTGGAATTCCGAAAAAACACAAAGAAAGACAGACAGGCTGTCAAGGTCCAAAACTGCCAACAACGCTTCTCCTAAGCCAGTCACCAGTTCGCCAGTACTCGGTGAGGTGCTTTCGCAGCCCCTGATACCCACTACTTCTCACTCGCAGGCCTCTACTGAGACTCGTCCGGAGTCTGGTATGCCGCGAGATGCTTCACCTATGGAACCCACGGATGTCTCTACCTTGGATGGGTCCGGAGCCGCTGTGCAGGTACCAGCTTCTGAGGGTGTATTCAGGCCTACAAACTTGCATATTAAACCAACTCCACCTTCTATAGTAAGGCCTAAATCTCGATCTATGTCTAAACAAATGACGCCCAGGCCACATGTTCAGGCCCCTATGCCTAAAAAACAAGTGATCAAAATGGCTGAAGATCTTATTACTAATCTAATCAGGGGTAGTCAACCCCCCCCCCCTTCTAAGAGGCCTAGGGCTGAGCTTGGCTATGAATCTTCTGATCAGGACTCTGTTTCTTCTAATTTTTCCAATGACCTGGATTTGTCCATACCTACTTTATGAGGATTCTGATGCAGAGGATTCCATTCCCTCAGCTCCCCCCCACCCCGAGGACTTTTCTTTTGGGGAAACTTTACATACCTTAAGGGAGCATTTCCACTCAGGAATTTTCTGAATCTAAAGAGAGGCTTAGAGATTTCCTTCTTCTACCTCAGCATAGGCCTTTGGCTGTACCTCCTATACTAGACATTGTTGATGATGTGTTTTCGGAGTCCAGTATGGCCCCTGATTCCCTGCCTCCGGCTCCTAGTAAACCTGACAGCTACTACAGGGTTCCTGAGTCCCACAAGTTCTTTTTCAAAAAATCCTGTTGCGGATCCAGAAACCATTTCTCAGGGGCCCAAGGGCATTAAGGCTTCTGCTGCTAAAAATCCTACCCCTTCTAATAGAGACTCCAGGGTGCTGGATAGATGGTGTAAAAAGGTTTATACTTCTGCAACCTTGGCAGTCAGGGCTTTGAACTGCCAATTTCATATGTTAAAATATCAACAGCATATTATTAGATTGCTTAAACAGAAAATGATGTTGATTTCTGAATGTGTGGCAAGTAAAGATTTACAGGATTTATTGCATTCTGCTGAACAAGTTGGAAAACATACTTCGCAATGTGGTTTTGATTCTTTAGAGGCCTCTTGCAGGGCTGCTGTTACTGGGTCTGTGTTTAGAAGGCATGTTTGGCTTAAGGAGCAATCTCTGGCTGATGCCCCTTTAAATCAGGACCGCCTGTTTGGCAATAAGGCTGAAGAAGTTCTAAAAAAGATGGAAGATAAAGCTAAATCTATGCAAACTGTAAAAGATTTCTTACAAGTGCAACGTCCAAGATTTAGTAGGCACTTGCCTACTAAGAATTGGTCCTTTCCAGCTCCTTCCAGATACACTCAAGCTAAACCCAGACACACCAAAAGCACCAGGTTTCAGTCTCAAGGGACTCTCAGAACTAAGCAATGGAGGGCCTCCACTTCCAAATCTGGAAATAACAAGACACCCCCCTATGGTAAACAGTCTCAATGACTTTCCTTGAAAATTACCAATCACTTGCCTTTTAGCCACGCCTTTGGGGGGAAAGATTGCTCTTCATGCAAAAAACTGGGAACTCATAACCCAGGACAAATGGGTTTTAAATATAGTGTCCCAGGGATACAGATTTCATTTCCACACCTTGCCAACACCAAATGGGTGGCCAGACCTGCCCCCAAATCAGTGGGCAGAGGCTCAGAAACAAGTACTTTCCCTCTTAAACATGGGGGCTATTCAACCTTTACCAGAAGAGGAAAGGGACAAGGTTTCTATTCCAGGCTTTTCCTGGTACCCAGAAAAGACAAATCATGGCATCCAATTCTGGACCTGTCTACTCTAAACACCTTTCTGGACATTCCAAAATTCAAGATGCTGACTCTTTACCAGTTACTTCCTATGCTAGGCAAAGATGCCTGGTTGGCAACTCTAGATTTAAAAGAAGCTTACCTGCATATCCCAATCAGGGAATCTTGCAGAAGATACCTACGCTTCAAAGCAGGCTACTTGCATTATCTGTTCTTTGCACTGCCCTTTGGCTTGTCTACTGCACCCAGGGTATTCACAAAGTGCCTGGCTCCAGTAATTGCATTTTGCAGGCAAAGAAATATTCAAATATATCCATACCTGGACGATTGTCTAATTCAGGCAGAAAACCAGGCCATACTTCTAAATCATTTGGCTTTTGTAAAAAGGGTTCTAACTTGTCTAGGGTACACCATAAACGAAAAGAAATTATAACTGGTACCCTCTCAACAGATTACATTCCTGGGTGCCAGCTTGAATACAACTCCCCAAATGGGGTTCCTCACGCCAGAAAAGCAAATTGATTTGGTAACTTACTTCAAACAAATGGCCACAAAAACCCTGCTATCTGCAAGACAAATACTGCAAGCCGTGGGGTTTATGGCCTCCTGCATTCTTCTAATTCCATATGCAAGACTGCATATGAGGAAACTTCAGTGATACTTAAAAAGTCTATGGATTCAACATTGTCACCGCCTGGGAACAATTATTCCCATCATACCTTGCCTATGCCTGGAGTTCCTTTGGCGGGCAGAGGCCTGCCACCAAAACAAGGGACTGCCATTCACACTACCCCCTGCCACCCAAACCCTAACTACAGACAAATCAGACTATGCATGGGGGGGGCTCACCTGTCAGGGAAGTGCATTCAGAGCAAATGGAACCCAAATCAAATACACTTACATATCAGTCAAAAAGAAATGTTAGCTGTACAGAATGCTCTGACAGCCTTCAAGGACTACATTCATCCAGGACAACTAGTGGTAAAGATGGATAACACCATGGTTATGTGATACATAAACAAGCAGGGGGGTACACATTCCTATCTCCTCTGCAGACTAGCCATGGTATTGTGGAACACGGCCTTGAGCTACCACCTGCAACTACAAGCTCAATTCCTGCCAGGAAAACTGAATACACTGGCAGATGGACTAAGCAGAAATCTCATGGACCCACATGAGTGGAAACTGGAACCACGGATTTTCAACATGTTGACAAGCAAATGGGGGAGCCCAGACATAGATCTATTTGCCTCCCCCCAGAACTACCTGTTGGACAAATTTTGCACAAGGACTCCTCACAAAAAAGCCTGGAAAGTGGATGCTCTGTCCTTCAGCTGGAAAAACCATCAGTCTCCGCCTTTCCCCCTCTGCCTCTGCTCTCCAAAGTTCTGCTAAAAGTCAAAAAGGACAAACCAAAAATGATTTTGATTGCTCCAGACTGGCCACGCCAACACTGGTACCCACTCCTGCGCAGTGTGTCACAAATATCTCCATGGCACCTGCCTTAGACACCTTCCTTGCTATTTCAGCAGGATAACCAAATTCTGCACCCTCAGCTCCCAAAATTGAACCTTGCAGCTTGGCTAATCACTTAAATTCACCCTTAGCATCCCTCAGCAAACCTGTGATGGATGTCATCTTGGAGGCGAGAAGACCTTAGTACTAGAAAATCTTATGCTGACAAATGGAAAAGATTTTGTGCCTGGAACCACTCTTTAGGGATGAGCACAGCAGCACCAAATTCACCTCTGATTTTGCAATACTTAACTTAGATGCTTCACAAGGGCCTGTCTTTTTCATCTATTAAAATCCATGCTTCAGCTATTTCAGCTCACTATAACACAGAACCACCCCTCTTTTCTCATCCCCTGTTCAATAAGTATCTCAGAGGGGCAAAGAACTTTAGACTACCCAGGAGAGCTCCTACCCCTGCCTGGGACCTTAACTTTGTTTTGGAAAAGCTCAATTTACCTCCTTTCGAGCCACCTGCTACTGCAGACTTACAATTTCTTTCTTGGAAAACAGCCTTCCTGTTAGCAATCACTTCAGCTAGAAGGATATCTGAATTACAGGCCCTTATGACAGTGGAGCCTTTCATCATCTTTCATGCTGACAGGGTATCTCTGAGGACCAATCCATCCTTCATGCCCAAGGTGGTTTCCAGTGTGGCTCTTAACCAGTCCATTCATTTGCCAACCTTCTATCCGAATTTGCAGAACAAAGGGGAACGGATTCTGCATTCCTTGGACGTGCACAGACAACTTAGATTCTACTTGGACAGAACTAAATTTCGAAGAAAATCTGAACAGTTGCTAGTGGCATTTGCTGCTGGGGCAGAGAGGAAGGCTATTTCAAAAAAAACATTTCTAAATGTATAAGCCATTGCATTCATTTCTGCTATAAGCAACATGGAAAACCTATCCCCCAGGGGATCAGATCTCATTCCACCAGGGCTGCATCTACTTCTGCAGCCTTTCTCAGTGGTGTTCCTACCAGGGATATTCTGGAAGCTGCTACTTGGAGTTCAGTACATACTTTCACCAAGAATTATCATTTACCAATTTTCTCTAAATCCAGAGCTGGCTTTGCCACTGCTATCTTGCAGGGCTTTATACTTGGTCCTAATGCTGTATAAACTCATCCTCCCAACCATAGCTTTGGGAATCTACCCAAATGTAATGACTGCAACAGTGAAACACGAAGAACATAGTACAGTTGTGTACACTTACCATAAATGTAGATGTTCGAGTGTATTCACTGTTGTAGTCCTGGTTACCCTCCCTCCAGCCCCCTGTTTTTCTCTTACTATGCCTCTACTTTCCTTTACCATGCTTAAAAGCCTTTTTGGTGTATTTGCTTTTGGTTGGAGGTGTATGTTTGTGTTTTTAATTTTATTTGCTCCCCATTTGGGGGGCACCTGACATCTGGGGGCAAGAAAAACTGATGTAATGGTGTTGACTGCATGTTTTATACCCCTGATGACTTGACGTTATGGAAGAAGGGACAGCAACCGACTCAGGACCCAAGACTTTGTTAATCAGGCCGACTGAGGGCAACCTGCCTGCAGATTACCCAAATGTAATGACTGCAACAGTGAATACCCTCGAACATCTACATTTATGGTAAGTGTACACAACTGTACTTTTCTCACAGTTCAGGGCTTTCCACTCTTTGCAGAGTCTGGAATAACAGACCCTGGATGGGTGCAGGTTATAGTAGATGAGCTGTTGAGGAATCCAATCAAATGAAACCAGTTTTAGAGCACTGTGACTGCAGAACCTGTAACAAATCACAGTTCACTTAGTCTCATGACTCTGAGCTATAGGTTAGTGGCCCCAAAAAGATGAGACGCCATTTTGGAATCCCCCTCTGCAGCTGGATGTTCCCTTGGTGACTGTGTGCCCTGTGACTAGATATAAGCGTGTAGTTTAAGAAAAAAACAGTGACCTCACACAGTTATCTAAGAGGAACAAATATGTTCCCACTAAAAGGTTTAACATAGTGGACTGTATCTGTGAGGTTAAAAGCTATGTTAGGAAATTAAACTTGGCTATTATGTTTAAGGACAGTATTGTGGGAGATACTGTACAGACTACGACAGATGCAGTATCTACTAAGACCAACCCTATTAAAACTTTAAAGACGAAGAGTACGTTTATACCACCGATGCATCCTACAATAGCTATATATGACAAAGTAGTTACTCGTCAGTTATAGGAGTTGAATAGACAGTTAGCCGGACAATTAGATAAGTCTAATTTAACCAAGGAGGAATTGTATGTGCTTCAGGAATTAAGAAATGCCAGCAATATAAGAATTATGAAACCTGATAAGGGAGGGGGTGCAGTTATTTTTGACAGGTTATTATACACATGTAAAATCCATGAGTTGTTACATGCTTCTGGGAACTACACTATGGTATCCCTCAATGAAATCAACATAGGATATAGGGAGATAGACATGTGTATTGAGGAATTTTTATTAGATAAGAGTGAATGATGAAATATATGTTTATCAAGGTAGAACATCCAGTCTTAGCCACAATTGTGGGTATTCCAAAGATACATAAGAACATAGATGACCCCCCCTTTCAGGCCAATTATATTGGGAAGTAAGTCTAAAACATTCCCTATGGGGAAGGTCGTGGACACGTATCTTAAACATATTTATGGCAAAATTCCACACATTGTTAAGTACTCCTGGGCTTTTCTAAGAAATTATCCAATATATTTAACACACTATGATTTAACATTTGTGACTATAGATGTTATAGACCTTTTTTATGTATCCCGAAAGAGGAAGGGCTAAATGCCTTTGCAGATAGTTTAGGAAAATATGCAGATCTACAGTGGGATACTATCTGTTTAATTATGGATATGATGTCTTTGGTACTCGATCACAACTATATTATGTTTGAGGGAGAGCTTTTTAGACAAACTAAAGGTGTGGCTATGGGAGCAGCTTGTGCTCCAATATTCGCCAACCTAGTTATGCTGAACTGGGAAGAAAGTATTATATTCAAGAGCCCCTACATGGGAAATATCAAATATTATTCCAGATACCTGGACAACATATATCTGATCTGGGATGGAGGGGATACGCAGTTGGATAGCTTCTTTGAATATATTAACAGTAGTAGCACATTTTTGAAATTCACTTATACATCCAGCAAGGTAGGTTTGGCATATTTAGACACATATGTGTCTCGTACGGATAACCTATTCACTTCTAGGATATATAGGAAAAACACCTTCTCAAATAATTATTTAGAATATTCTAGTAACCACCCGAGACAGCAATTTAAGAATATCTACAAAGGCCAGCTCATCAGAGCAGTTAGAATGACCTCACTATATAAAGACATGATAGAAGAAGTAGCCCTTATTACCTCTCTATTTAGGGATAGAGGATACGATGAAAAGGTTATGTTAAATATTAGTAAATATGTGATCAAAGAGTGGGGGAAGAGATGTACACCTTTACTGGGAGAAAATTACAAGAATAGTGGAATTAACGGGCCGCTTAGTACTACTGACACAAATAAAGAAGGTATTAAATTCGATAGGACATGCATACTGAAATATGGTAAACATACAGGAAAAGTTAAAAAGATTTTAACTGACAACTGGTACATTATATCAGTAGACCAAGATATGGTACCTATTTTAGGTTATTCTCCTAGGTTTGTTACAAAAATAGATATTAATATTAAAAGTATTTTAGAAAAGGGCCCCCGTATTAGGATGTCAACTTTCAAGAATACAACAAAATGTGGGTCTTGTAGACAATGTCACACTATTTATCCAGGGGATAGAGTGACATTGGATAATTACAACCAAAGCTGTATTAAATTTTGTGGAGGGAATTGTATGGTTGTATATATTGCACTATGTGGAGCTTGTTCTGGATTCTACATAGGCAAAACACAGAGGAGTTTAAACAAACAAATTTATTCACATCTTTACAGTATAAGAAGAAAGGACGAAAAGAACGCATTATATAGGCATATTGCCAAATATGGAGACACACATTTTTTTAGGTTTGGTATAGTGGATACAGTAACAGTGAATCAAAGAGGGGGAGATTTTAATAGTTTACTTTTGTATAGAGAACTATGGTGGCAGATATACACTGACGCATCTGTTTCACCAGGGTTAAATGACACAATTTCAATCAAATCATTACTGGCTATTAGATAAGGATTTTTTGTTTTTATATATATATATATATATATATATATATATATATATATATATATATATATGTTTTTTTTTGAATATGTAACCTACTGTTTGTTTCATGTAAAAAAAATTTTTATTTCATGGATTTCATGAATTTTTTAAAATGTTTTATTGAATATAAATCACATATTCATATTTACATTCTAATGTAGTATATGGATTATATGTAGGAGTGTTTCACAAAACAATGTTTTTATATGATATATCAGTTTATTCAGTGTAACACAACTTTGTAAAGAATGTATATGTATGCCTTTAAATTCTTAGGATATTCATATTCACATTCTAATGTAGTATATGGATTATATGTAGGAGAGTTTCACAAAACAAATGTTTTTATATGAGATCTCACTTTTTCAGTGTAATACAACTTTGTAAAGAATGTATAGGTATATGCCTTTAAATTCCTGGGATGGTCCCCAAGGAAATTGCGCCAAAAAGTTATTTAATGAGTTTTTTGAATGAGTTTGATTGTTCTGAAGAAGCTTGTATGTACACAAGTGAAAGCGCTTAACCAGTTTCTCTGTTTTTATGGAATAAATTCTTTTTTATACTTTTTGTGTTCCTGCTGTGTTCGTGCTACCACAGGATTGAGAGGAATTCCCAAGACACAAGAGAAGTTATTGTGAACAGAAAATACGAAGTTCCACAACCACTGCACCACTATTCACCAAAGCAATGAAGTTCACTTATGAAAACCAATTTATTGTTACAAAAAACAGACTTAGCGCTTTCACCATTAAAATGGCATCCTCTTGTAGTTTGGTGACCCTGTTCCTCAGAAGCGTGTTTGGACCCAGGGCTTATAATTCCCTAACAAAGTGATACCTTCAAGCTTCTCTTACTACCAGGCTTTTCCCTTGGACTTTCACACACTAGTGCATGAAACTCTTATTTGATTTTCAAAAATTAGCACAAGTAGTTTCTTTAGCTCCTCTTTATTGTAAAGCCATCCTATACTATTCCTCTATTCCTGACTTACCTGGCTAGTGTCTACACTGATACTGATATCCTCATTTCTGCTGTCACTTTGGTAGCTCCAGGTCCTGCCTACTCTGTTTGCCCTCACTGTGCTTGGGCTCACTCTGCTCAATACCTGCCCACATTCCCACCCACCCCAGGATGGATTTCCTTTATTCCTAGACCGGATTCTCCCCTTCTACCTGTCCTCCAATCAACACTCTGTCTAGACTTTTTTCAATCTCACTTCATCTATTATCTCATCAAACGATGTGTCCACACTCCTCGCCATTACTTCTCCCAGTCTCCCTTGCATTCTGTACCCTTCTGCACTTATCTTCCAACCACACAATACACCACAATTTAAAACCTTTACCTGTCACCTCACGCATAAGTCCACCTACACCCAGCTACCACCTAATTCAACCAGGGCTAATTGCATTATACAACCACTCTGCTAGCAGATTTAAACTAGTAAATGAATCAAATATTGAACTTAGCCTAACAACTCCATACAAACATCTCATACGTAAAAGAAAACTAATAACCACAAACATACCTCTCAATAAAGCAAAACTTCCCCTATGCAGAGACATCCACCCCAACCCCGGACCAACCCTAAATCCCACAACCCAACAAACCAGTAAATCTCTCAACATAACAACCATTAACTTGCAAAGTATCAGGAATAAAATGCCAGACCTCCATGCCTGGATTTCACACTGTAGGCCAGATATAATGGCAACCACAGAAACCTGGCTTAAACCATATACAACAAACTCAGAATTTCTACTACTTCGCTACTCCTGCTTAAGATACAACAGACCCCATAAAAAAGGTGGTGGTGTTGCATTAATTTACCAAAGTCATTTCCCATTAGTACCATATACCAACCCCCCCCCCCCACACACACACACACAATTCACATCTGCCAAAATTGTAGCTTTCTTACAACTGAATACCAGCAAAAAGCTCTGCATCATTGGAATCTATGTCCCATCAGGCAGTAATATACTCAACCTAGAACAAATCATTGCCTGGACTTCTAAAGCCTTTACCAGTGAGACAATTATCCTTGGAGATGTCAACATAGATTGGACAGAAGTCACAAAAAATCAACCATCAATAAATATAAATCGATTCAGTTATACCAAGGTTATCAACTAAGTAACTAGACCCAACAAAACAACTAGTGGTTTCATCATAGACTGGATACTAATCTCACACCCAAACAATGCAGTTTCAGCTGGGACTCTACCTCAAACCATAAGTGATCACCTCCCAGCATGCATAATACATAAATCCACCCTAGCCCCCAGCCAACACCAATACAGACTAACTAGAAATATTTCCAGTTTCAACCAAACAACACCCTGGCACAAGTAAACTGGAGCATTCTCAAAGTCTTTCTACTAGGTGAAACTGCTGAATTCTTTAATTCATCCTTCTTGGATATCCTAAATAATCTAGCCCCCATACGCCAAAAAAGAATTAAAAACAACAATGCTACCTGGCTTATTCATCCCACAAAACAACTGATGTCTAAAAGAGACAAATGTTGGAAGCTTACTCCCAAAACCTCGTACAATTCAAACAACTTCATAATCAAGAAAACATGCAGTAGTAAAAGACAAAAAACAATTCTGTCTAACCAAAAATGCCATGAACAAAACCCTAAGAAATTCTGGAATACAATCTCAACCCTACTTGAGCCAGGATCCAACAACAACCCCTGTGCTGACCCAGACAAATCCCGCACAGAAGTTACCACAATAGTCAACTTGCATTTTATAGATTCCATTGCTAAACTTACAGGAAACTTCCCTCAAATATCACAGCACACAAACCAAATATAAACTCCACCTTCTCCCCCACCCCTACCTCAACTATCTTGAAACTACTCCTTAAACTCAAACAATATACTAATGCACCTGATGACCTACCCCCAGCATACCTACAGATGTCAGCAAAGTCTATAGCTTATCCAGTTAGCATACTTATCAATATATCTCTCCAAAAACAGCAAGTGCCCACTATCTGGAAAAAAGCTTATGTTCTCCCACTACATAAAGGCGGCCAAAACACAGATTTCACTAGTTTCCGACCCAAAGCAATCCTTTACCCTCTATCCAGAATTCTAGAATAATGTGTCCACAATCAACTTCTAAAGCACCTCCTAGACAATAAAATATTGTCCCCCACCAAACACAGTTTCAGACATGGACATAGTACCACCACTGCCCTTATATCATTCTTGGACACTGTAAACTGTGAAAGAGGCACAGGGAAAATTGTGTCCTGTTTATTCCTCGGCCTATCAGAGGCATTTGATGCCATTTCACATCTCCTGCTACTCGCTAAATTAACCTAGGAATCTCACCCCCTACCTTAGATTGGTCCTCTAACTATCTTACAAATAGACAACAAGCAACAAAATGGGACCAGTACTTTTTACCTCATCTCCTGATATCAACAGGAGTTCCCCAAGGCTCTAGACTTGGGCCCGCCTTTTCAGCATATTTTTTAATGACTTCCACTCTTCCCTGTCCCAAACCTCACTTACTCAATACGCAGATGATTCCACCATCATCTGCTCTGCCTACTCCACCAGTGAACTCCAAAAACTAATTCAAATTGCCTTCTCATCCACAGAAACATGGATGAACAACAATCACCTAGCCCTAAATGCTAACAAAACCAAAATCCTTCTATTCACCCCTAAAAGATCCACCCCCATAAACAGTTCAGAATTTACTATTCAGTCTCAGAACCGCCCTGTCATCAAAGTGGTGCCCTACACTAAACTCCTTGGAGTTACTATCGATGAAAATTTCCCCTTTGACCTTCATATAATAAGCAACATCAGAAAGACCCACCAAAAGTTAGGTATGCTTTACATACACGCAACTTACCTCAACCACTCAACCCAAAAAATCCTTAGCGTCCTCCTTTCTTTTACCATCTCTACAATATGGTGCCGCCTGCTCATAGGCATTCAACTCTCTCTAAAAACAAACTCAAATCTTTTTACAATAAAGTAGATAAGTTTGCCAACCATGTTACACATACCTCCCATCACTGTGTATCCCTTCAATAACTCAATTGGCTTGAACTAACTTACTTCCTAACTTATCTGCAGATCACCACTGCACATAAAATCATAACTAAACCAGAAGTTTGCTCATCCCTGGCCTTACTAATGTCCACCTATAACCCTGCTAGATACCTCAGATCAAAAAATAAATGTCTTCTAAAGTTAGAATTACCGAACCTTATAGCTGGCCGAGCTCTTTACTCCATTGCTATAGGCAAGGTGCGGAATTCCTTACCCACCACAATCAGAACCACTTCTAACCACATCATTTTCAGGAAGTCTGTGCAAGAATACCTGGCTTTGTACATGCTCAAATAATTCTTCCAGCATTACATGAAACTAGAAACCTCTTCAAACAACTTTAACACTTTGAAATATCTGTCTATCTTCTACCTCTCAGTTTTATGCATCCTGAGCTACAAGTTGAAATTTAAAGAAAAAAAAGCCTAATTCTAATTGTATATCAACATGTATATATTGTACCTGGATGTAAATCATTGTTATTTTTGTGTTTTGTATAATGTTACTTGCTAGTAACTTGAATCTGTTAACAGTCTTTATGTAACTTTGTCATGAATGTATGTGTAATATGTGGAGCTTTTCTCCCCGGGCCTCCACTAAAAATGGGCACTTCTAGGCTTAGTGGACTATCCCAGAAAACAAATGCAAATAAGTAAATGTTGTTTGTCTTTTTGGCTTTTCCTGGTTAGGGGTTGCCACAGCAAAACTCCGGCCCGCTAATGATTGGCAGTAGGTTTTTATGGTGCCGAGTTGCCAGCCCGATGCCCAACCTTCAGCGAAGGCATGCCCATTCACGCATGTCTTTCGGAGGTCACTCGACCACGGGGAGAACATGCAGACTCCACACAGAAGGCACTCCAGCCGAAAATCGAACAGGAGAACCTCTTGCTGTGAGGTAACAATGCTACCGCTGTACCAACGCGGCTTAAATGCAAATAAGTAAATAAATAAATACATTTCATAATCTTTCGTTTTCACAGTGGAGCAGGGGAAAAATGTAAATGTAACATGGTACCTTACTGGCATTCAGGTAGTGGTTCCCTGCTATCCTTCTCCTGGCAGTCTCCCAAAGCTCAAAGTCCCTCCCACTGCTGTTTGTGGGTTTGATGGTCCAATCGCATGGCATTCACACCACCTTTCAGACCCAGAGACAACCCTTGCAATTTTCTAGTACTGGAGTAAGAGAGAGATATTTTGGAACACTGCTCCTTGCTCTGGATCTCTTCAGCTGCTGAGCTCTGATAAGAAAACCTTTTGGGTTTTATTTCCTCCTCCTGTTTTTTTCTGTCACTGCCTGAATAGTGTATTCTGCTGTTTTGCTTGTTTTTCTTTTTTTCTGACCGGGAAATTTATGTGCCTGTGGTTTGTTTTCCCTGCAATATGTTTTGTGTTGTTTATTGTAAGCTAATTATTTGTTTCTGTGGGTTTTTAACCCCTGTAATGTGTTTTCTGGCCATTGGTGAATGTTTGCCAGAGTTTCTGTATTAAGGCAGTTTTACTACAATTCCTGTCATTGCCTTGTGTTTCCAGAGCCACGAGTTAATCCTGTCTGTTATTTCCAGTGATTAAAAGCTTCATGTGAAAGTTTTGTCAAGGAAACATACTGTTTTTTACATTTTTTTCTTTGGAGTTGTGATTATTTGTGGTTATTTAATAAGTTTACAACATTTTAAACATTTTTTTCACTTAAATCACAATTTGGTACCATTTTGTATGTTGAACATTTCCGACAGGAATCTTTCATAACTTTATAATTTATTTCTTGTCTAAGGTTGCTTTACATTGTTTCTAATCTTTTGTGCTGAAACTAGCCTTTGTTTGTTAAAATTGAAGGACTTCTGTGACATGTATTTTCTGCTTTGAACTGTTACCGAAACTACTATCATTTTACTTAATGCATTCTTCAGAATAGCATCCCTGCATAAATAGACTTCTGATTATTGTTTAGAGGGAGAATAGTAGGATTTGTTAATTTTTAGTGGACTGACCTTGCATTTAATATTTGGTATTGTTCTGGGCATTTTTTTGTCTCCTGACTTGATGGACTCTGATATGATGCACCACCATCTACACCTTGTGCACCTAAAAAAAACATAGAGATAAATCAAGAAATATGCTTCAGCCTATGGTTTGTGACTCTGCAGTAGCTGTGGGCAGGCATTTGGACCACTTCCCTTCTGGTCCCCTGGTGTGGTGGTTAACCCTTATGTCATGCATAGTTGTGGTACTGACATTTCGTCCAGGGCTGTGCCATTGCCTGCTTCAGGTAAGGGAGAACCAAACTCTTTCAGTGCAGGGAAATTAAGGAGTGCAGAATCTGTTACCAGTGGTGCTAAGGCCCCTCCCTGAGAGTTTCCCAGTAGTGTAGTGCATGCAAAAAAAGAGAGAGAGGACCCACCATGTTGTACAGCAACAATCTGACTGTGTTTCCATCTGAGCTTGAGGTTATGTCTATATCCATTACTCAGGCTGTTGATTACAGGGTGCAGACCAGGGTTATGAGTAATTCCACTGTTGCCAGCCCCATTCAACTACCCAAGTAGCCTAACTTTGAAGGGCATCTGGAATCCAAGATTCCGGAAGTGTCAGAGTCTGATCAGTCAGCTTCCTCTGAGGATGAATGGGTTCAGAAACCCACACACACTTTTTATTTTTTATTTTTTCCCAAATGCTGGCTAGATGTATGGAATGTATTTCCTTTGGAGCAATCATCATCTCTGTCCAAGATCAGCCAGGTATATGATTTTTGGAGAATGAGGCCCCAGACATGGTGATCTTCCCTCCATTGATCCCAGCATTGTATGGTTTTAAGAAAGCTTGCAATTCTCTGCTGAACGAGTCTCTACCTTAAGTGTTTAAGAAATTCAGGGTGTACTCAGCCATGCCTGGCCTACACCCCCCCCCCCCATCTGCAGATCCTGCTTTTGTGTCCCCAGCAACCTATTCCAATAAAAAGGCTATGTCTTTTTCAAACCCAGTCCCTTCCGATAAACTGGCTAGAATCTCAGGGAAAGAAGCTGGCAGCACATTAGCTTTTAAAGTGTTTAACTATCCACTGCTTTGTTGGAAAGTTTGTGTCGAGATGTATGTATAGTGTAGACAGGTTTGCTGCATCGCTTCCTGCTGAGCAAAAAGTTTGTGTCAAAGATGTTATTTCCAGTGCTTCTCAAGAGTCTAAATGTGTTTTAAAGAGCATCTTGGAGAGGGCCGATAGTGTTTCTAAAAATGCAGTGACATGAGTCATGATAAGTAAGTTACACAGAGGAAATTTTTCTGAGGAGTTAAAAAATTAGATTATGAATGCTCTACTTGGTTATGATTGTGTGCTTGGTACAGCAGCTAATCAGATCCTTAAACACTGGAATGACAGAGATAAACTGATGCAAGAGGTGTCAAAAATGTTCCATATTCTCAAGTTTCCCACCAATAAGCATGATAATTATGGGCAACCCAACAAAAGGAAGTCCTAGCCAAACAAAAACCAAGGCACCAAATGTAAATGACAGGATGTAAAACTGCCAAACCTAACAAGATAGGTTCCTTTCCCAAAAAGGATAACTCCTTTTCCAGCCTATGACTGCTGAGGCATGGCGCCCATCTTTCTTAAGGCCCTCTGCATATTCTGCTTTACAAAAGGTAGCTCTCAACAAGACTGCCTGACCACCAGTGGTTCCCAATAAATGGGTGCTCAACATCATTGGCAGAGGTTACAGATGGCAGTGGAAGGAACATCTGCCTCCATTCAAGACATTCCTCCCCTCACCCACCAGACCAGATTTTATTCCCTTCGATCCTCCATCAAATGCTAGAACTCTGGGATTATAGAACCAGTCCCTTCTTTGGAGAGAATTTTCCTGGTTTCCAAACAAGAGCTGACATGGAGGCCAGTACTGGACCTCTCCTTTCTGAATACCTTTGTTAAGGTCCCCAAGTTGAGGATGCTCACCCTGCAGATAGTGCTTCCTCTTCTGCAAGATCATGGTAACCCTGGATATGAAGGATGTGTATCATCATATCCCCACTGCTTATCACTTCAGAAGATATTTGAAATTTGTTGTCACTATCAGTTCTCTGCATTGCTCTATGGAAAATCTATGGCACTTCGAGTTTACCAAATGTCTTGTTCTGGTAGTGGCCCACTGTTGGACTCTTGGCATTCATGTATTCCTTACTTGGACTACTTGCTGACATGTGCAGACTCTGTATCCAGGTGTTTAGAGTCATTAGAGAAGGTATCAGCCTTATTGTCCGAGATAGGTTCAAATTGAACCTTCAGAAGTCATGCCTGACATCTTTAAAAATGCTCTACTTCCTGGGGTACATAATCTGCAGTGACAAAAGGATGGTATTTCCCTTGATGACAATGTCTTGTCCTACCAGACTGCGTTTCAGGAATTTTCCAGGAGAAACTTCGCCTCAGCAAGAGAATTCCTAAAAATTCTAGGGTTGATAGCATCCATAATTCTCATGATACCACAGGCCCCATCTCTACATGAGGAAAATTCAATGGTATGTCTGAAATTGTTGGATCCAGCACCTCCATTCCCTGGAATCCCAGTTGCCCTTCAGACAAGTGTTACATTGGTGAAGAGCACTGTTGAGTGTCAATCCAGGATTTCCCTTCATCCCTCCTTTTCCAGTACAGTCTGTCCAAACAGATGTGTCCAACTTTGCTTGGGGAGATGTCAGCAGGAGTGCTTAGACGCACATCAGTATCATGAAAATGGTGGTGGTGATCCACTCCTTAAGTCCTTCATCACTTATGGGCTTTGGTCCTCTTCTTATGGTTGTGTGCAGCACCACAGTGATGTGGTACTTCAACAAACAAGGGGGTACAAGGTTATAACCTCTGTGCTGGTTGGCAGTGATGACTTGGGAGTTGGCTTTACTGCATTCTGTGATTCTTAAGGCATCATACATCCTATCAGAGCAAAATGTTGTGGCAGACAGACTAAGCAGATCAAGGACAGTCCTGCACAAGTGGCACCTCAAAGCAGTGTTGTTCCAGAATCTAGTTTAGATTTGTGGAACAGCACAAATAAATGTTTGCCTCCTTTCAAAATAGACAGCTAGAGAAATTCTGTTTCAGACATCTTTGCAGCCATGCTTGGAAGACACATGCATTCTCATTCCCATGGACAAGAATGTTCCTGTATTTGTTTCCATCCTTAACACTGATTCACAATGTACTTCTGAAGGTTCATAAAGAAATATCGGAGATCATTGTGGTGATCCCTGTTGGCCCACGTAATCTTGATTCTCCCTTCAAGGGCAGTTACCACAGACTTCCCCGCACTCTGTATTCTCTCACACAGTCTCAGAGGCAACTGATGCACCCCATTTTGGAGCAACTACAACTGACAGCCTAGAGATTCAATCTTGACTCCATTTAGGTACTTGTTTCATGAGGATGTTTAGCAGGTGTTAAAGGAGGCTAAAAACCTGCTTCTAGAAAATCTTATGTTTACAAATGGATGACATTTTCTAAGTGGTGCCTGAATGGGAACAGAGGATCCCTTGAGGTTAACATCCCACTAGCCTTGAAATATTGCTGTGAACTACTTCAAGATGACTTCTTGTATGTGTCTGTTAAGGTGCATTTAATGGCTAGCTTTGCTTATCTGCCAGTGGATCCCCCTCTCTCTTCTCTTTTGGTAAAGCAGTTCATGAAAGGAGTATTGCATATGAGACTCTTTCACAAGCAAATTCCTCCTTCATGGGATCACCACCCTTCGAACTAGCTGCTCAGGCTGATCTGAAATTCTTTACAATGAAAACTGTTTTGCTTACTGCTCTGATGTCTGCAAGGTGATTTTCTGAACTGCAAGCTGTCATGGTGGAACCCTTCCACAGGGATAGAGTTGTGTTATGCACTAACCCATCTTTCATGCCAAAAGTGATCACAAAATTCACTCTGTGCATGCAAAACTTGAGTTTTCATCTTCTTTTCCTTCTGGACCGTAGAAAATTGAAAGGGTCCTATTTGTGGATCTGAAAGGGAGTCCTTGTACTGCCTGGTGATTGGTCCATCACACCCACAGACAGGCAGTGGGAGGGGACTCTGAGTCTTGGCAGACTGTCAGAGGAAGTGTAGCAGGGCATTACTACCTAAATACCAGTAAGGAAAGGTGTCCTATAAACATCTACTGTTACAGGTAAGTAAGACTAATGCAACTGTACTTTGGCCTGCAACCAGTAGAGAGTAGCAGTGAGAGTAGTACTTAATGTATCAGTGGGGGCTAAGGAGTGCTGTAACAATGTAGCAGACACAAGAATAAGAGAAAAATACTGGCAAATGTATCCTCTGTAGTACATGTAAGAAACAGTAAGGCACTCAAATGCAACTTTAAGAAGGTAAATGACAAGCAGAATATAAGACTGTAGCAACAAAACTGGAATGTAAACTGCTGCTGAAGCACAATTCCTGCAGCAAAAATTACAATACTGCCACGAATGCAGTCCAGCTACAGTCTAAGAAACTAGACTAGGCAGAGATTTTACTAGTACCACTGCTTAATGGAAAAATGCAATAACAAATGACTAAATGAGGATCAGATCCTACAGTAATTCTTCTGCTGCTGAGCAGGCCAAAATGGCAGTCACTGGCTTTTTCTGCAGTTAGAACACCTGACTTCCACTAGATGTGCATTGGATCTAAACTGACTTCATCCCCTCATCCCATCCCTAAGGCAGAGCTTCCTTATCTCTGTGTCACTATCATTATAGCCATGCTGTTTGATTAGATAGTAGTCACCTTCAATGGTGCAGTGTTCTAGCACTTCCTTGCCTGGAACACTGGCTATTAGTGGCCTCTACCTAGGATTTTATGACAGTGATGCAAGCCTGGTTTCTGTCTGTGATGCTGCTGTTTGTGGTCAATGTCAAATGTGGGAAAAGTCTTCCTGCTTGTTGGGGGGGGGGGGGGTGTAATTCAATTTCTGTGTCCATAATTATCCCTTCTTCCCTTTGATATGGCCCCTGGATTGTGTCATAGAAATGGGCTCGGTTCTACCTTCTGTTATGCTTTCCTGGACTTATGCCAGCAGTTGTGTTCAGATGCTCTAACTGTTCTTCATATGTGATCCATTTGCTGTATGGCTCCCCATTTGTTGCAGCAGAGTCGTTGTGACGTGTAGAATGCTCTGCATGTCCTTACTTACTCTTGTTGCATAGATTAATCATTTCAACTCACAACCCAGACAGACTTTCCCTTTTGCCACTCGCCAGGTCAGTAAGAAACAGGTGAACGTTGTGGGTTCTTTTTCAAGCAGCTTTATTATATGCAAACATTGTAAACCAAGATAAGTAACTAACTTATCATGCACATAGATGTTAACAGTCTGGCTGCACCTTCAAAGTGGCACTGACGATAACACATGCTTGGAATTTGTATGCACACCCAGACTTAGAAAAACTTCTTAAAGGTCCAGAGACCACCTGTTATTCTACACCTTTCATCTCTTTTCTTTGTTGCAGATTATGACCTTGGATGTATTTACAGAGGAACTTGGAAGCCCGCTTTTGTGTCTTCCTTGGTTCGTTGGACTTCACTTCAGAGACATCTCTTTTTTGAAACTTCTTGCTGTAAAAACTGTGTTACTACCCCTCAGGTTTTGCAGTCATTCCTGGAAATCCTGAAGCCAGTGCTTCTCATTGTAAGATCAGACTGTTAGGAAGTAGTGTGATACCTGAATAAGTGTGTGCAGATACCATTCTTCCCTCCCTCTGCCAAAAAAATCACCCATATATCGGAAAAGGACACCATTTGGATTATTATCTTGATAGTTCATCTCCTGGGGAAAAGAATGCTTTTGCTGACACTTTGAATCATAACCTGAACTCCCTCCTGTAGTGTTTGCTTTAACAGGTTAGTAGTTAAGCTATTTTCTTAACAATGAGCAATCCAGAAGACTGTCTTTTCAGCACTCAGGAGATTGCAGTGCAGATGTTCATCGTGTTTCACTGTTGCAGTCATTACTCTTGGGTTATCCTGGTGACAGGCTACCCGCAGTCTGCCTGAATTCCAAAGTCTTGGTCCAGCGTCGGTTGCTGTCTCCTCTTCCCTGACGTCAGTGCGCCAGTGGTATAAAAGATGCAGCCGACGCCATTTTCTTCAGTCTTTCTTGCCGCGCGGTGCCCGAAGCAAAAGCAATTTGCAAGTGCCAGTCGGCCGACTCCTGAGATTTTCAAAATCGAATTTCAGATCTGAAGTCTTCATTAAAGCTAAGTACCCCATTGGGGAAACTTTTTTCTTGCTCCAGACTGATGTCAGAAAAAGTTAACAATTGTATTTCTTGTGGGAAGCAAATATCTCATAAGGATTTTCATTCTTACTGTATTCCTTGCCTAGGCCCTGATCACAAGGTTGCTAGCTGTCGGCTTTGTGCTAAATTTAACCAACACACTATTAAGCATCGTTTCGATTTTGCCTTTCATTACTTTGGCCGAAGGTTTAATTATATCATGCCGTCGGAACAGCCAACGACTGGAGTTTATAAAAAGCACAAGGAAAAGGACAGGCATCCAAGGTCCAAAACCAGCGATGAGGCCCCTACTAGGCCAGTCGCCGGTTCTCAGTGAGGTGCTTTCGCAGCCCCTGATGCCCGTTACCTCAGAGCCACAGGCCGCTTCGACTCCCACGTGGAGCTGACTAGGCCTCTGGATACTCAAGGTATTGGACTCTCGGGAACTATTCCCTCAGATGGGTCCGGAGCCGCTGAGCAGGTACCGGCTTCTGAGGGTGTTTTCAGACCTACACAATTATATGTCAAGCCAACCTCAGCTTCAAAGACTAAAACAGCTCTAAAGACAAAGAAACAAGTACAGCATTCTCTTGGACAGACTTCCATGCCTAAGAAACAGATGCTTAAAATGGCCGAAGACCTAATTACTTTGATCAGGGTTTCCCATCCCCCTCCTGATAAGAGGCCTAGGCAAGAGACAGAATATGACTCTTCTGATCAGGTTTCAGTTTCCTCTGATTCCTCTTCTGAACAGGGATACTCTTTTCCTCCTTATGAGGATTTTGATGCTGAAGAATCTATTCCTTCAGCCTCTCCTACTGAGGATTATTCTTTTGGGGAAACCCTGCATAGCATGAGGGAGCACTTTCACTGGGAGAGCCAAGATTACTCAGAATCTAAGAAAAGGCTCAGAGACTTTCTTTTGCTACCTCAGCACAGACCTCTTGCTATTCCACCTGTTCTAGACATTGTAGATGATGAATTTTCAGAGTCCGGCCTGTCTCCTGACTCTTTACCCCCTGCACCTGCTAAGCCAGACAGATACTACAGGGTTCCAGACTCTCAAAGATTTCTTTATAAAAACCCTGCTGCTGACCCAGAAACTATATCTCAGGGTCTCAAAGGGGTCAAGGCTTCCACTGCAAAAAACCCTGTCCCCTCTGATAGGGATTCTAGGGCACTGGACAGATGGGGGTAAAAAAGTTTACACTTCTGCTACCTTGGCTGTAAGGGCTTTAAATTGTCAGTTTCATATGCTTAAATATCAGCAATACTTCATGTCACTGCTTAAATTCTGAGTGTTCTGATAACAAGGAAATGCAGGATTTATTGCATGCAGCTGAACAAGTGGGAAAGCATACTTTGCAATGTGGTTTTGATTCACTGGAGGCCTCTTGCAGGGCCGCTGTTACTGGTTCTGTCATTAGAAGGCATGCTTGGTTAAAGGAACTGAATCTGCCTGATCATGTTGAAGCAAAATTATTGGATGCTGCATTACAGCATGATACTTTGTTTGGTGTTAAGGCAGAAGAGGTGTTGAAGAAAATGGAGGATAAAGCGAAATCCATGCAGGCAGTTAAGGATTTCCTACAGGTACAGCCACCCAGGTTTAGCAGGAACTGGCCTACAAAGAATTGGTCCTTTCCAGTGTCAGACAGGCCACAAAGAGGCAGATACAGACGCCACAGAGGCAGGTCTCATCCCCAAGGCTCATACAGGCCTAAACAATGGGGTGCTTCTACCTCCAAAAGCAGAGAAGACAAATCACAACCATACAGGAAACAGTCCCAATGGCTTTCCTCTGCCAGAACCAAGCACTTGTCTTTTGGCAGCCCCTTAGGGGGAAAACTAGCACTTTTTTCACCAAATTGGCACATGATTACCCAGGCCAAATGGGTCTTGAACATAGTGTCTCAGGGCTACAGGTTCCTCTTTCACACCCTGCCAAGGGCAAAAGGTATGCCAGACCTGCCACACAATCAATGGGCAGAGTCACAAAAAAAGTTTCATCCCTCATGGACATGAGGGCCATTCAACAAGTACCACAACAAGAGCAGGGACAAGGATTTTACTCAAGACTTTTCTTGGTGCCCAGAAAGGACAAGGCCTGGGGACCAATACTGGACCTGTCTATACTAAACACATTTCTGGACGTTCCAAAATTCAAAATGTTGACTCTGCAGCAGCTACTGCCCATGCTGGGCAAGAAGGCTTGGCTCGTAACTTTGGACCTAAAAGAGGCATACCTGCATGTCCCAATCTGACAATCTTACAGAACATACCTCAGATTCATAGCTGGCTCAATGCAGTACCAATTCTCTGCACTGCCCTTTGGCTTATCTACTGCACCCAGGGTCTTCACAAAATGCCTGGCACCAGTAATTGCATTTTGCAGACAAAGAGGAATTCAAATATATCCTTACTTGGACGACTGCCTTATTCAAGCAGAGAACAAAGACATTCTACTAAAGCATCTGGCGTTTGTAAAAAGATTACTAATTTGCCTAGGGTACACAGTAAACGAAAAGAAATCAAAACTAGTACCCTCTCAAGAGATGATATTCCTGGGTGCAAGCTTAAATACAGCTGCCCAGATGGCTTATCTCACACCAGACAAACAAAGGCAACTGACTTCTTACTTCAAAATGTTGGCAACAAAGACCCAGTTATCTGCAAGGAAAATTCTGCAGGCTTTGGGCTTCATGGCATCCTGCATTCTGCTAATTCCATATGCCAGACTGCATATGAGGAAACTATAATGGTATCTAAAAAGTGTTTGGACTCAACATTGCCACAGCCTGGAAACAGTAATTACCCTCATTCCCTGCCTGCAACAGGAGTTTCGATGGTGGGCACAGGTCTGTCACCACAACAAGGGACAGCCATTCACTTTACCCACAGCCAGGCAGACACTATAACAACGGATGCATCTGATTATGCCTGGGGGGCCCACATTGCAGGAAAATGTATTCAGGGCACATGGCCCGCAAGCCAGATGCATCTTCATATCAATCAAAAAGACATGCTAGCTGTTCAGAATGCCCTGACAGCTTTCAAGGATCTACTTCATCCAGGACAACTATTGATAAAGACGGACAATACTACAGTCATGTGGTACATAAACAAGCAGGGAGGCACACATTCCTACCCCCTTTGCAGACAAGCCATGACTTTGTGGGACACAGCATTGACTTATCAAGTTCATCTGCAAGCACAATTCCTGCCAGGAAAAATAAATACTCTGGCAGACGAACTAAGCAGAAACCTCATGGATCCCCATGAGTGGAAACTGGATCCACAAGTCTTCAGCATGATAACAAGGAAATGGGGATACCCAGACATAGATCTATTTGCCTCCCCTCACAACTGCCAACTACAGAGATTCTGCACAAGGATTTATCACAAGCAAGCATGGAAAGTGGATGCCCTATCCTTCAGCTGGAAAAACCTAACAGTATATGCCTTTCCTCCACTGCCTCTCTTCCCCAAGGTACTCCTAAAGGTCAGACAAGGGAAGCCAAAAATGATACTTATTGCCCCAGACTGGCCACGCCAGCACTGGTACCCTATCCTAAAGAACTTGTCTCAGGGTCCAGCTTGGACATTGCCTCAGACTTCTCACTTACTGACCCAACAAAACAATCAGATCCTGCACAGCCAACTCAGGACCTTAAATCTGGCAGCATGGTGGATAATGTAGCCATTCAGAACACTCCTCTTTCAAAAGCTGTTATGGATGTTATCTTGGAGGCCAGGAGGCCCAGTACCAGAAAATCTTATGCAGAAAAATGGAAGCAATTCTGTGCTTGGAACCAGGAACAAGGAATTGACACGTTTGTACCAAATGTTCCTCAGATTTTACAATACCCGAGATGCTGGACAAAGGTCTATCCTTTTCATCAATTAAGATTCATGAATCTGCCATTTCAGCCCATTACAATACGGAACCACCTATCTTTTGTCATCCTGTAATAAGGCAGTACCTCAGAGGGGCCAAAAACATAAGACCTCCAAGGAGAGCACCAATACCTGCATGGGACCTCAGTTATGTCTTGGAAAATCTCACACTGCCTCCTTTTGAGCCAGCCTCAACAGCTGATATAAAATTCTTATCCTGGAAAACAGCTCTGCTCCTAGCAATAACCTCTGCAAGACGAGGCTCGGATTTACAGGCACTCATGGCAGTGGAACCTTTTATCATTTTCCATCCAGACAGGGTTTCTCTGAGGACAAACCCTACAGTTATGCCTAAGGAGGTGTTTAGTGTGGCCCTTAACCAAACCATTCAATTGCCTACCTTTTATCCAAACTCACAGAACAAGGGTGAGAGACTTCTGCATTCTTTGGACATACACAGACAGCTACGCTTCTACTTGGACAGAACTAAAGCTTTCAGAAAGACTGAGCAACGTTTAGTGGCATATGCTGCAGGATCACAAGGAAAGGCTATCCCCATTTCAAAATGGATAGGCCATTCCATTCGCTTCTGCTACTCACAACATGGCAAATCAGTGCCGAAGGACATTAGGCCACATTCTACCAGAGCAGCAGCCACTTTAGCAGCCTTCCCTCAGAGGAGTACCAACCAAAGACATCTTAGAGGCTGCAACTTGGAGTTCAGTGCACACTTTTTTACAAAGCACTACCCTTACCTCTCTACTCTAAATCCAGAGCAGGCTTTGCCACTGCAGTTCTGCAGGGCCTCATACCTCTCCTAATCCTATTTAGCCCAGCCACCCATCCTCAGCTTTGGGATACAACCCAAGAGTAATGACTGCAACAGTGAAACACGATGAACATAGTACAGTTGTGTACCTACCATAAATGTAGATGTTAGAGTGTATTCACTGTTGCAGTCCAGGTTACCCTCCCACCATCCCCCTTTCATTTGATGGGTCTTATCTGTACATCTCTATTCTATACAACCTATGTGGTGTATTTGCTTGTAGATGAAGGAAATGTTTACTTTAGTGCATGCATGTTTATTGGCATAATCTATTTAGCCTACCCTTTTGGGGGCACCTGACATCTGGGGCAAGAAAAACTGAAGAAAATGGCGTCGGCTGTATCTTTTATACCCCTGGTGCACTGACATCAGGGAAAAGGCAACAGCAATGGACGCTGGACCTAGACTTTGGAATTCAGGCCGACTGCGTGTAGCCTGCCAGCAGGATAACCCAAGAGTAATGACTGCAACAGTGAATACACTCGAACATCTACATTTATGGTAGGTACACAACTGTACTTTAGTCTTCCATCCACCAGGGTAGAAGAGAGTAGTCAGTAGATGCATTGTCCTTGAAATAGGGAAGTTTCTTTATGCATTTCTTTGATTCCTCATCATCATTTTCAATATTTTGTGGAGTAAAATCAAGACTGATTTAAAGTTTCTAAAGATGTTCAAGTGAAAATGATTTCAGT
Source organism: Protopterus annectens (assembly GCF_019279795.1). NCBI lineage: Eukaryota > Metazoa > Chordata > Ceratodontiformes > Protopteridae > Protopterus > Protopterus annectens. The sequence continues at coordinate 1,744,669,955 of NC_056728.1, forward strand.
TTTTTTGAATATCAGATTCTTTTTTTTTTCAATAATTTTTATTTTTATTTTTACATTAATAAATGTCACAAATAAAAACCATCTTACAACATGACCGTATGTGTGTATATGTGTGTGTGTATATATATATATATATATATATATATATATATATATATATATATATATATATATATATATATATATATATATGTATATGTGTGTGTATATATATATATATATATATATATATATATATGTATATATATGTATATATATATATATATATATGTTATACATTGATGTCAAATACCACAGGATATAGGTCGTACAACATATCTATTTACTCTATGTACATAGATGCTTTCACTGTTAATTACACAGTTATATAGACAGTATATACATTCGTAATATCCAAGTTATTATTTAATATCTGAACTTGTATGTGTTCTTTAGTTCCATTGTAGTTTATTTCTAAGTTGCTGTGTGATGAATTATGCTAATATGATATTAAAGGTTTGTTCCCAAATTTCTCTGCATTTCATGTTTTTGTTTCTTTTATCTATTACTATTTTATGAGCTAAAAGGTGTTGTATAGCTACTTGTTTAAAACCCTCCCAAGAGATCTTTATCGTATCTAGCCATTTAAAAGCTATATACAGTTTCATTAGTAGGAAAATTGTTAAAAGTGTATTTGCTTGTTTTCTTGATATGTTGGGTGGGAGAATGTGTAATAGAGTGAATTCCCTAGTTAATGTTGATGTTTGATGACCTGTTTTTTTGTAATTGTACCTTGAGAGATTTCCATAGTTTATAGACACATTTACAGCTTCAAAATACATGGATTAAGTCAGCTATCTGGTCCTTACAGTGTGGGCAGAAAGGTGATTTTGATGTGTTAAATTTGTGTAGGATTGCAGGTGTAAAATAAGCATTATTATTGATCATGAGCGGAGTGTATGCTAACTTTTTGAGGGGTATAATCTTCAGTGTTACATTGATTGCCTGGCTTATTTGCTGATCATCTATGGATGGTTTAATTTTTCTCCAGTAGTTAGAGAAGAGGAGGTCTTTCTGGTATTTGATTTCATTTATCATTTTATATGAATTGGTAATAGTTTTCTTTGTTGTGATAATAGTTTTCCAAAACCTGCTACAAGTTTTTATGTCACTATTAGTCATAGTAACATTTTGGAGGTAACTGGAACACAGTTCTTTGATTTGTCTTAGGATTATTATGTGTGATTTAGGGAGGTTTAAGTTGGTCCTCATTTCTTGTATTGAACAGTTAAGGTAGGGATAAATATCTTGGATTGTTTTATCTTTAAGTCTGGGAAAAGGAACCAAGTCCAGCATCTTATTGTTTATTTTTAAATTTGGGTTTTTATGAAGGGGTTGCAGTATTGTCATGGCTTGTCTAAGGTTCAAGAATTGAGAGTTTTGTGCTAAGTTGATAGAATGTTTTAAGGGCTCTATAATGTTATAAGTTTGTATTTCTTTCTGCTTCAGGAATGGAAGTGCTTTGGGATTGAAACCTAAAGCTTTAATATATCTATAATAGATTGTCACCCAAAGAGGAGACCAATTTTCCATTGACGGGTTATGTTCAGCTATTCTTAATATTCTGTTAGTGTTAATGATCGAGTAGTACATTTTAAAATCTGGTAGATTAAGTCCCTCTTTGCTTTTGGGGAGTGTTAATTTTAGATAGGAGATTCTTTTTTTTTTTTGGGTTCCCATATAAATGTTGCTAGGAAGGTATGAATTTGTTTGAAGAATTTATTATGTATTGTTGTCTGTGATGTCATGACTATATACATTAGTCTAGGTAAAATGTTCATTTGGATTATAGATACTTTGGCCAAGAATGGTAGTTTTAGGTTGTTCCACCTTTTACAGTCTTGTATGAATATCAGATTCTTGAGTGCTGATTTCATTTGGGCCCTGGATATGGATCGCTGTCACAGAATCACTACCTCTACCTGAATCATGACTTCTTTTTTAGTTATCGGATTACTCCAGACCAATTTTGGACTGTATTCGATATTGCCAGAAAACCTTCCACAGAGGCTACCCAAACTTTTTCACTGGCTCAGGGGATATTCTCTTCTTCCTCTGTCTCTAATTCTTCAGTTTTATCTAGTCTACCTTAAGCATCTTTTTCATATGCGCCTTAATTAGTGCACCATCAAGGTGCATGAATCCAGTATCTTGATGCATTATGATCTGACAGAGTGCTAGGCTCTTCCTTAGTGTAGATTGGTAAAACACGTTCTGAGGATGAAGAAACCATTTCACGTTCTGAAGATGAAGAAACCATTTCAGTCATGTAATTTTGCCATCATAGCTAACACAGTTTTTATCTGTCTCGCAAACTGTGATTTGTTATACCTCAGCTTTGTGCTTTTCCTTTGACAGAGTGCAGGCACAAATAGGGACCAGGCCCGGCAGCTGATTACTGACCTAGAAACCCGAGGGAGTCGAGCATTCTCTGTTTTTTTGAGATGTTTAGAAGAGACTGGACAGAACAATCTGGCAGGCTGTTTACGAGAGGGACTTGCATTCCCGCCAAGTGTTTCTATGCACCTTACTCCAGTGGATATTTCCCAGCACAAAAGAACTGATAAGGGTAAGTGTAACATTCATGTGAAATGGTCTTAAATGGCTGGATTGACTGTGTTCCTCCATCAAAAACTTTGCATATGCATGTTTCTGCTTTATGTGCTTTCCCGGTTTTCCTGTTCCTTTTGATGTGTAATATTTAAGCAATAACCCATGCTTGGGTGTGAGTAATGCTGGATTTACCCACGGTTGGTGTGGTTTGGTCACTAGAGCAAAGCCCGAGTGGCCAAACAAAGACAACCGTGGGTAAATCCAGCATTACCCACACCAAGTGGAGTTATTATATCTAATGACATTATTTAAGAAAAAAATACTTTTTCTTAAATAATGGCATTGTATAATGCCTCCTTGCTGCCCTTCCACAGCTGTTCAGTATTCTGCGACAGTTCTGATGTACTGCACATGTGGATGGTTGCGCAGTACATCAGAGCTGTGTGTAGAAGCAATGGAGGAAGGAAGATCTCCGTTGCTTTTTAAAAGGTGTCTCGCTATGTTAAGAGTTTAACATAGCGAGATATCTTTAAAAAAAAAAAAAAAAAAAAAAAAGCAACAGAGATCTTCCTTTCTCCTTTGCTTTTTTTAAAGCTGTCTCGCTATGTTAAAAGAGTTTAACATAGCAAGACAGCTTTAAAAAAAAAAGCAATGGAGAAAGGAAGATCTCCATTGCTTTTTTTTTTTAAGATATCTCACTATGTTAAATTCGTTTAACATAGTGAGATAACAGCAACGGAGCTTTTCCGTTCTCCGTTGCTGTCCAACACAAAAAAAAAAAAGACGCATACTAATGGAAAACGTCCGGGCGACCGGACCTTTTCCATTAGTATAAGTATGATTTACAATGGGCACGCTGACCAATTAGCGTGCAAGTTTTGGAGTATTAATGGGGAGTCGTATAATTTTTGTTAAATGACAGGTGAGCTTTCTTTGACATCCGATGATAGATGTCAAATAAAGTTGCACTATAACCATTCTGAATTTAGAAAGATTTGAAAGGGGCCTTACACTTTCCCTTTATTAACAGACTTATTGATTTGCAAGGTGTAGATCGTCTTTCAGATTTGTCTGCATTTTATACTCATTGAAATAATTACTATTTTAATGACTTTTGGCCTTCTCAGTCAAATCGTTTTGTTTATCAAGTGTTGAGATGGTTGGAAATTATATTGTATCCTGTTTAAATTAATAATTTTACAATGTAAGTTGTGCCTCAGTAGTCATTTATTTTGAGTAGATTTGATATCCTTGATAATTTTTCATCTAATATTTAGTCTGTCGTGGAATTAGTAATGTACACGGTGTGCTGGGGACTACAAACTGGAAGATAATGTCACATTGCATGGTGATGTCCATCTGGTTGCCTGCCCACCATTTTCTGTGAAGACCAGTATTATTTATAGTTTTCTAGGGCATTGTGTCCTAGTTCATTTAAAGTGGGGACTTAGCCATTCCTTTAGATTCCGTCAGTAAGATTTTTTTTTAGATTACATGGAGCAATCTAGATGTAATATTGATGTGTCTTTTGTTTTTGTTCCATTACCTAAATTACAAGAATTAATAACAGGCAAGCAGCCACTGGCTTGCTGATGCAGTTTTCTTTTCTCTAACCCTGCCACCAGAAGCTGAAGTTCAACTACTGGACTGAATGTTGGAGGGGGGAGGTAGGAGGGGCTAATGATCAGTGTAGCACCAGCTTGTCCTCACCATAAGATCGTGACAGGAGGTTTCCTTCGGATGCAGGATCATCCTGTGATGTAGGTGAGATACTAGCCCCAGATAATAAAGGGTCCTGAATAATACTAGTCTAGGAGCATGCAGAAAGGTAGCACTTTTTCTCCACTGTTAAGTATGTGTAAGAATAGTACCTTCACTGAAAGGATTCTATGCCTTTGCTTACCTGTGTCTTCCCAGAAATGTAGGGACTAAAATAGCTTTGGCATTATAGTGGTAGACGTGCTGTTTTGTGGATATGTTTGTGTCCACCACAGGCAAGCAGAGATCTTCATTTTGGAGACTTATTTCCGCTAGCTACATTGTGGCTTACATAGAGTAGTTTATGGTATGAATAGGCTGATGGAAATGGAAGTAAGGTCATCAGAGGCTATGGGCAAAGTAGATTAGATAAATAACATGTGACTAAGCTCTTTACGCTTATTGTTTCTGGTTTACAGCTGATACCTTTTTAAAAGCCTTTCATTCATTGTTACTATTTCTGATTGTGTTTAATGTTGTGTGGTACTTGTTACTTGACAATAGGCTGGACCCTAACATATCCAAGAATGAAGGGTGGTTAAATAAAAACAAAAACAGACGAGTAACACAAAAAACGTTTTCTGTTTAGATCAGTTTAATGCCTTAGCGACTTGATCTAGAGCAATTTACTGATAGAAACTTGATAAATTCATTAGCTGTAATATTTGTGTCTGAAATATGACTCTGTCAGGATTGTACCCCAAAAATGGAAGTTATTTTCCCTTTTTCCTGTTTGACTCTGTGTCCTAGAGTAGATGGTAGATATTGTCATCTGTATTAAGTATTGTGTGTGTGTGTGTGTGTGTGTGTGTGTGTGTGTGTGTGTGTGTGTGTGTATACATATATACATACATATATATATATATATATATAAAATAGTTTTATAGTATCTGATGAGTAGTGACCAGACTCATTGACTGTATCATGGACAGGAGTTGTATGCAGAATCAGAATCAACTTGCATGGTTCCTGGCTTTACTTCAAACAGAAATACCTGAAAGAGTTGGTTTTAGAAGAAACAAAAGTGTTTTTCAGCTTTTATTCTTTTTTGTGTTAGTCTGTACGTATGATGTAATGCAGTAAATTGCTTTAGTTATGAAGATGCTTTTATAAGACTAGCCACATCAAAGCAAACCAATTTGCATATTAACAAATATAAAAACAAACCAGTATGCAAATGAACAGATATTCAGAAAGACACAAATGGCATGTCTTGCAACATACAGCTGAAACCAAACTCCACTTCTTTCTTTAAAAACAAACTGCCCTTTCTTTTATTATATTGAACTGTGCACTGCTAAATGTTGCTTTTCTGTAAGCACTTTAAAACTCTTCAGTGCTCCCCGTGCTTGTAAGGTTCAAAGCAAAATGTAGTGGCTGCATTGGTAAAATTTGTTTGTTGTCCTCCACATTTACGAATTTTGCTCTTCCAAAAATTGCATCTGAAGGCTTACTTCTGTAGCAGGCACATAGAACAGCACAGACAGGATTGTTCTTCTCAGACAGTCAAGACTATGCTGTAGTGCATTACTTCCTCATGACACAGGGTGTACCAAGTGATGTTTCAAAATGAGTAAAATAAAGTGATAAGATTCCACATGTCTTTGGATAAACTAATTTTGCTATCTCATGTATGTTACCGTACAAGCACAACATTTATTTCAATAGTATAATCATGTTCTATTGTGCATTGTACAGCTATAGGCTGTATTAGTTCCATGGCACACAACATATAGAATACTGCTTCTGAAGCAGTCAAGACCGTAGTGCTCTAAGTTATTTCCCCATTGCACCAAAGTGATTATAAACATGTAAAGTGAAATATTTCTCTTGCCAATACAAGAAAAAAAAAGGTTTCTAGTTCCCTGTCTGTTATATAATATGTAGCACAGATTCCTGTTAAAGTGATACAATGCTCTTCTGTTGTAACACAGCTTTAAGCTGTACTTTTGTAGCATACAGCACAGATGGAAAAATGCTTCTCAGACAAGTGTTGCTTTCCCATTGCATAGTGTAACCTGATGTTTGGAAGCATATTAAAATAAAGTGAAATATTCCTCTTCCTCTATGAATCAAATATGATTCTATTTCATCCTGTCCATCTGATTTGACTGACTGGAATTGAACCACTTATGTAATGTGATCAATTGGTTTACCTAGTACTTCTAGCCTTGAGCTCCCTCAAACAAATTCCTGTAATGCCCCTTTCCTGACTTTATGCTCAGATCTCATTTGCTGCCTTTGTACTTGGATGGATCTACACAGAAAAAGCTGAGCTCCTTTTTCAATTCCTTTATGTTAATTAAATTGGCTCATCAACTGTATTATCTAAACTATCAATATTTCCCTTTTCCCCTTGTTGGCTACTTTGACATTTCTTTTTAATTTTTTTTTTTTTACTTTATGACATTTTTAGTAAGAAAAAAAAATTGCCTCGGCTCCTTCACTGGCATTTGGTTGTGGACTGGAGGCCAAGCAGCTCTTGTCTCTTTCCCTTCTTAGACTTTCCTTACTAATAACTCATTGTCAACAGCATTTTTTTTTCTGTCATGGATATATTATTTGACTAAACTTTGTCTAAAAATTGTTTAAAAAATGTTGTAAAATTTGCTAATTAGAGTATTATTTTTTTCTGCATTGTATACTTTTTAGTACAGGACTATGCATGAGGGTTTTAAGAAATGCGGCCACAAAATCCTGCCCCAGGACTCCCACGATTTCTATGTCGAGTGCCTGGTGCTGGGACACTTAATGGTAGACTGTGCTATTTGTAAGGCCTTTGGACCTTGCTTGCTCTCTTGCAGAGAAAAGAAATTGATATTGAAGGGTGTTTCCCCTTAGAAATCTCTTCAAAAAGTAGTGACAACTTGGGGAAATGTAAATAGAAAGAAAGTGACAGTGAGAGAGAGAGAAGGAAACTCTGAAAAGAAAATCGGGTGATGCAGGCCCTAGTTTGTCTCCAAAGCTTCCTAGACAGGCACCCTCATTCATCAGCATTGTCATCAGTGTGTCGTCCTACTTTCCCAGTCATGGCTCATTCAGAGCAGTTACTTGAGACTTGCTTCATGGTCTCTTCCCCAAGCCCTCTTTACCTACATTGACTTTTAGGTCTACCAGGTTCTTCCAGAGTGCCTCTGAACTGGACTGGGATCAAATGATGACTTTTCTGAAGGCTCAAATTAAAATGCGTCATCTCATCCCTCTCTGCTTCAAGAGAAGATTACATTGGCTCTCCATTCCTAGTACTAACTCCTTCCACAGTCCAGTCTCTGCACTGCAAATTTTGGAGCATTTATCTTGGCCAGAACCTGTATGCTCAGTACCAGCTGAAAATTCCATCATTGTACTAAGTGGTCTTCCCCGGCTCCAAAGAAAAGGCTTTTTGGCGCCGATAGTGATCCATGAGTTGGTGGAGTGCCCGACAGTATAGCGTGGTTTCGAGCGGTCCCCCCTCCCCCGAGAGAGAGAGCTCGAGGAAGGTCTTCTCAGTGTCTACCTCCTCTAAATCCTCCAGGACCTGGATAGGACCTTTTGAGGAGGTTTTACAAGAGGCCAGTATCTATCTCATGCTGGTTTGAAATTTGCTTCCAGCACAGTTGCTTGGGCGATCCGATCCCCCGACACCTCCTCCAACCTCTTCTGAGTTGTTTTGGAGAGCGTGGAGGGGTGAGTATTTAGACCGAGGCCACGGGAGCAGAGACCCTATCGGAGAGCTTCGGCTCCGACCATGCTTCCTACCCTGTCCTCCTCCGGTTGTTGGTCACTCTCGACCTCTACAGCCGGACGGAACCCTGCTACTAGATGAGGTTCGTGCCGAGTGCCCTCTCTCGAATTCCGGCTGCCGAAACATCGGCTGCCATCGTGGCCTCGGCCTCCTAGACTTGATAACTTCCTTGGAGGCTGGCCTTTGAGAGCTTTGGCCACCAGCTGGCCCAGCAGCCAGCCCGTCACCTGCACGCCTAGAGGGCTCACCTGATTTTCTGTTAGATGCCTCCCGGCCGCGCGAGCCCCCCCCATGGAGCGAGAACCCAAGACCTATCTTTACTGTCGGGGGGGACTCCTTTCGACGAACCCCCGCGGAAGAAATTGTAACCCCCAAGGAAGAGAAATTATTATGACTGCGTAGACTCCCAAGATGGAGTCCTATGACATGGATGATGGCCCAACTGACCCCGGATGCCCCTGAGGGTCCCCAATGAGATATCTTGGAGATTCTGAGAGATTCTGGTGATTGCTGAACTATCAAGAGAGGGAGAGTCAACTGAGCCAAAACCTTCCTCAAAGCCCTCCTCCTGCCTCCTCCTCCGCCTTGGCAGCAGTCTCCGCCTCTCCTGGATTCTCCGCCCTTCGAAGAACTCTGATTCTGTGGACAAAGATTATTTTGCCTCACTCCTATTTCTAATTCTTGTCAGCTCCTCCACACAAAAGAAATTCTAGGTGGCTGGATGTACCCGGTATTTCTCACAAAGGGCTTCACCGCCACAGGGGCTTGGGTGGAGGCTTCTATTCACATGGGCAATCCATATAGCTTCGCGTCCTATCATCCTCGGCCTTACCCTGTCTATTCTATTCCTTTTCCTTCACGCGTCTCTGTCCCTATGCGGCCTTTTTCTTCTGATTCCCCTGGGATGCTTCTCAAATCGCTACGCTGGCCCTTGTTGTCTTTCTTAAGAGACTACTAAAGCTCCCAGATTGTTACTCTCGTTTCAGGCGCTGGCCTGCGACTGTTGGCTGAATGGCTACTCTTTGTTCTGGTGTACAACTGTCGAACTTAGGCTCAAGCATATCGGCCTTGAAGAGCTGTTATTCGTTGTGGCCTTGCCTTCTTCCTTCAAGAGACGAGCCTTGTTGTGGTCATCTTTGTTTTCACTTCAGGGAGGGGCATAACTTTCAGTGCGAGCAGGGTCGAAGACTTTTTTGACCCGTTTTGGACCCAGGGCTCTACTCCGGAAATATCAGGGGCAAGACTTTGGCTGCGGAAAAAAATCCCGTTAAAACCCCTCTCCAGACCCAATTGATTCCAGTCCAGAGGCAGGAGAGGAGGAAAATGGATTAAAAAGGCCCGACCCCAGAGGTGGCAGGCGCCCCTTCGTGGGGGGACATTCAGCGCCATTGGTTGGTGATGTAGAGCCTGGAGCTGGGCCCGACGATTTCGCCTGCGCGCTTCTTGGTGAGAACAAGCGCAGGAAACCAAGCGTTCACGATACGCTGCCGCTTAGCGGGGGTACGGAGACCAGATCATCCCTCTTAACAAACCCCCGCGAATCCATGTCCAGGCTGATCATAACCCAGTCCGCGTGCAGGCAGATCAATTTCAAAGCAAAAGTCCTTTCATACAAGAAATCTGTCCCCAGCGACCCCCAGCGGATCAGGATCCAGCAGGATTAGGCAGCAAGTTCCATTTGAAAAGAAAAAGAAGGCCCATCCACCAAGCCAGTTCATTACCCCGTTCGTCATTGAATTTCAATGGTCCAAAAAGTAAAATCAACTTCAGGCTTCGAAAGGCCCATTGGTGTGCTCAAGGATTTGAATGGAGATAGACTTTATTCCAGATTCGAATGGTCACTCTTCATTTCTGCTTTCCCTCGCAAAGAAAGATGCATGGATGTGCTCAATATAGAGCCTCAGCACTGCCCCACATAGCACAACAGCACCAGGGTGAGTCGCTTCTGTAACCTGTTCTGTCCAGGAGGTCTGGGAGTCTGGGGTGTTCCTTATGCCTACGACAGGCTCCACAGCCTTTCCTCAAGCGCCCTAGCAGCAAGCTCCAGAGCCATTCAGCCTGCGTTTCTTGGGATTTCATTCCCATTCTAGAGCCTTGGCTCCGAGGCCGCTACTTCTTACTCACATAGACACAAAGAATCAGCGCACAAAAGGGCAGGCGTTTCTTTTTGCTTTCAAGAATTGGGTCAAAGTTCTTCAGTATTCAATGCATCAGCACAATTTCACCCAGCCATTCTTGTAGATCACATCCTCGGCAAAGTTTTTGCATACTCTTACAAGATCAGCCAGACTCCAGTCAACAGACTTAAGAGCCTAAACCCCGGTCCAGTAGTTCCCGGGGCTTGAACTGCCTTGAACCACTTAATCATCCTCCGCGCCGAGTCGATTCACGAGTTGCCGCTATGACCACTTAATGGGCGGCCATGTAGTATCCGATGGATGCCTCAACGTCCACTTAATCATATCTACGGGCGTGAGATCGACGGGAGGTGCGGGTTAGTCTTCGTTCAGACAGGTCGCAGGGCTATTCCTCAGAGACCGTCCGGTATATCAATGTCCTGACCTCCCAGGCGGTACTATTGGTGCTCCAGCTCTCCTGGAAACCAATTTACATAGCTAGTGCCGGAAACCATTTGGTAATAGCCATAAACAAGACATAATACCGGGGTAGTCTTACCCAGGCGGCAATCACCCCATCCAAGCCATGACAGACTTTGGCACTGGCGGTACACTAACAACTTTTAGGTAGCAGGAGCACATGCCGGGGGGGTACAGGTAGCTGCCACTATGCAGAGCAGGACCATGCTCTTGCCCGGTAGTGGTTCAGCAATCCGTCTTAAAGGCACCATGCTCTTGCCAATGTGATTGCGCACACCGAAGCCAGGTTTTGCCTCTTGAATGCACTTAGTCGAGATAATGCTCTCTGCCGGATGTGTAGTCCACATTCTCTCTTCTCTTCCCATAAACTCCAACATATTTCAGTTAAAATGGAAAAATGCCTTCTGGTTTGCCTCTCGAGGAGTAAAGATCCTCTCTCACTGCTCGGAGGTTCTGAGATTTTCTTCTTCTCCCTTTTTTTTCAGTGGGCTCTTCAGTTTCTACCATTAAAGTTCCACATTAACTGGCAATTTCTAATTTTTCTCTTGAACCTTCATTGATCTCTTGATGCTTTGAAAGGCGTTTTAAAGGGCCTTAAGGGGCTTGGCTCCTTCCTTTATCTCATCCCTCCTCCTGACACTCCTAATATGTTGGTGCCTGCCCTAACTGCCCTGTCTGCCTGACTGCCTGTCTTTTTGTGATTACTTGTCTTGGTGCTTAAATTTCTGGCCTTTTAGCCATAATATCTGCTAGGCGAGTTTCAGAAACTCTTTTTTCTTTTGTTCTGATCCTCCCTTCTTGATTTGATTTCGTGAATTTGAATTTTCACAAATTGAACCACCCTGCAACCCTCCAGGTGGCTCCTCTTTTTCCCATTCCTTCTGTTGCATTTCACCTTTTTTTTTCTTGCAGAATTTCCAACACATATATATATTTTTTTTTATTTGAATATCAGACATTTCAAAATTCGTTTGTTTGAAAAAGAAAATCTTTAAATTGCGAAAAGCAAATCAGTTTTTTTGCAGCGAACAGATTGAGGTCAACAGATATCAAAGCCCATATCAAAAAGCATTTGTAAACAAATATCACTTTGTATATCTTTTGGTTATTAGAAGGCTCTACTAAGTCAGGCTTTCAGTCACCGGGGCTCTTTCTACCCATATGGCTACTTCTGTAGCAGTATCCTCCTCAATATCCATTTAAGATGATTTTGGCTGCCTCCAAAGTTACTGTGGTTTCTCATATTTACTTCTATTTCTTGGTTTCGGTTGGTCGTGGCAGAGCTTCCTTTGGTTCCACAGTTCTCAGGTGTTCCGTGTCCCACTGGTTATGTGGTAGTAAGGTTAGATAGTTAATCCCTTTCTGTTAGCAATGTACTTGGTGTCCTGTATCATGTTTCAGATCAGGGTTATCCCATTACATCTTTTAATGTACTTACCCCCTTCCCTGCTGGATCTAAAGAGATACCCTCCCACTTCTTTTCTCCTTTGAGGAGCTTTTAGTAGTTAGAGGAGCTGTATGTCTTGTTCTCTTTTTAGTTTTTTGAAGTGTGTTGTAGACACTCTGTGTTCTGTGTGTGTTGTGGTGTGTGTTGCGATAGTGTGAAGCCGATACACGATCTGGATGGTATGGTGGTCTAGTGCATCCTGGGAGCCAGAGTAGCCAACCAATATATGAGTGTAGAATGGGCTGAGATATGATTCGTGAAGAGTCATACGATGGATGTAGGCGACTACCGAGAGTTCTACCAACTTGCTCAACATGAAGACCTTCAAATTTGAAGTAGTCTTGAAGGTGACCCCTTGACACTAAATCCTTGGCATCGTCTTTGGCACCAATTTGTTCACTGTCTTTCTTGATATCAGAAACCTTGGCATTTGATTGATTGGAAGCAACAAGCTATACATCCAGGCCCTCCAAGTCTTCAATATCAGTGCTCCTGTCTTTAGCACCATGTCTATGCACTTCACTGGGGACTGACATTGCACCAATTCGGGGGTCTGCCATGCCTACAAACTTATGATTGGCTTTTGACATGATCAAGAGGGTGATTTCCTCCTCAAGAAGGATGACAGAGCCTCCGTTGGCATTGGCTCCAGCTTCTGCAACCCAGCAATCAGATCTTCAGCCTTTCTGACACTCATTCTTGTTCAAAGCAAAGTAGAATGCCTTAGAGCTTCCCTAGAACCAAGCTGTCCTCTGAAGCTTTGGACGAGTCCCTTCCAGGTATTCCAAGGAAAAGGATATGTAAAAGGAGGCATGTAGATGCCCCCATGAAGTTTTTGACGTCAGGCAATGGCTTATATGATCAAGAAGGCTCCCACCAGTCCCTTCCAGAGACAACTGACCTTGCTAAAATTCTTGAAGTAATGCAAAAGAGAGAATATTGGCCCACTGACCTACCCTTTCAGGTTGAGGAAGTGTTATCTGAGACCTCCTTGACTGTACATTATACCTTGTGGATGGTACGTACTTCTGATTGTCTTATAGATTTGGTTGCTAGAAGAGCATGGGAGAAACTCTCTTCCAATTAGAGTATATGCAGAGAGCCATGCAAGATCCTTCACCCTCCTCGGGATAAACAGCATCAGAGCAATGATCTTCTGGTTGACTTCTTTGTCATAGCAGCAGCCAACAAAAACAGGTGTCTGAGGATACAACAGTCGTCCAGCCACAAAATTGGCAGCTAAAGCAATGGACAAAATGGGGAAGTGTGCTCACACCTCTGGTACTTTTGCCCTGAGGGCATTTAACTACATGAATCACTTCCAAAGAGAATTAGCAGAGCAGGCTTTAGATTCTTTGAAAACACTTGCCACTCCAGAGTCAAGAAAAGAAATAGAGATTCAAGTAGCAACTATGTTGAACATTTCCACCCTTTTCTTTCACCTTCACAGAGCAGCTGATGGAGCATCAGAGCGATGGCCATCAGCATTTCTATAAGGCATCATGCCTGGCTCTACTTGTGTGACATTGTGGATGACTTCAGTTTGTCCTTCATCAGTGACACGTATGATATTTCTTCCTTATATGGACACAAGTGAAAGGAAAAAAATAATGTGAGCAAGAAGGTAAGATCTCTGTCATACCATTTGAAACTCCTCCAAGATCCTGTAACTGGAATCGGAAAGAGTCTAAATGCCTGTGGTTTAAGAAATCGCAGTGACAACCCCTTTACTCTTCTGATAGTGGTGACCATGGCAGAGGTGACTCATTTAACTGAATGTCACACTAGAGGCAGGAAGGTCTGCAGAAGCCGGGATTCAGGGTTCCCTTTACAGGTAAACAATCCTAGCATTCCTGACGTCTTGCCAGAGTATTCCCCTCTGGAGAGTCAGGAGTCACTTGTCTCTGAACTTTGCTGTGTGGATGGCCGTAACTCAGGTCAACTGGGTGAGAGAAATATTGTCCTGTACAATCCCCATTTATCATTCTTACGACAGCAGTCTCCACTGCTTCCAAATGTTCCACCCCATCAGTGCAGAGTGGCAAGAAACGAGAGCGAGTGAGAGACTTTTTTGGGGGGGGAAAGAGCCATCCAAGAGATCCCACCAGACCGGAGAGGATCAGGTACCTATTTGAGGTTCTTTTTTGGTACAAGGAACTTGGGTCAATCCTGGAGCACAGCAACCTAAATCAGTATGTCACAAAGATCCATTTCATTTTGGCTGAAGTGCAAATGATTTTTCCCTGCTTGAAGACTAGTGATTTGGATGTGCTCAGCGTACCATTAAGATGCCTACCTCCACATCAGAATTGCCAAGAATTCCAGAAGGTTCCTAAACTTTCAACATGAATACAATCATTTTCAGTTCAGACCCCTTGCCCTTCAGTCTCACTGTACTTGACCCCCCCATGTTTGCGAAGTGCATAATGGTTGTCTCAGCTCTTCTGTAAATAAAAAGCATCCAGATGTTCTCATACCTGGGTGAGTAACTCCTAGGCACTACATCAAAAAAGTACCTTTTAGAAGCAAGAATTTTTTAAAGCTCTGCCTATCCTTATGTATTTCAGTAAGCTATGAAAAATCACAGATGCAACCCACTAAGTCTGTAGTGTTCATAGACTGCCATTCTGACACAACAAATTACATATTGAGACTTCCTGGACAACCTTTCAACAGGCTTCACTCTCTAAGGAATACAATCCAGTGTTTGCTAGACCACCATTCACTTTTGGCCTCCTTAGTTCTGAAGTTCTCGGTGTAATGACATTATCATTTTAATGGTCCCCTGTGCTTGTTTCTACATGAGGGGTTTATTTATGATGAAAAGTGTTGAGTGGTACCAGATGTCAGACCTTCTGATGTATCTCACTCAAATTTGCAGACACCATCTAAATTAGTAGCTAATCTCCATAAGTAGGTCTGTGGAGAGACCTTTCAACTTTCCAACCCCAAGAACAACAGTTAACATGGATGCCGCCTCCCTTGAGGTGGAGGGTCATTAAAAGTGGAAAATCGCCCAAGGATTGTGGACTGAGACTGAGCAAATTTTCCCATCAACACCTTAGAGATGAGGGCAGTTCAGTCAGTGCTGCAAGATCTCCATAACTTCCTTCCTCTGGGAGTGATTTCCATGCATTCAGACATTGTTAGTAGTATAGTACATGAACATTGCTGGCAGGAACCAAATCTTACCTCCTTTGCAGAGAGGCAGTGAGAATATTTCAGTGAGCAATGGCTTGCATATCCTGGGGATAGTCTGCTTTCCAGTGGCCAGGCTAAGCTGAAAAAATAATTACCTTTGATTCAGCTTAATACAGCTTTTCCACATTTCCCCTCTTCACTGTATGTTTTACTGAAAGGGAATGCCAAGTTTCAGACAGCTGCCGTATCGCCACCTTTGATTTGTGCTAATTTTCTTGAGACACCACTAAGAAATAAAACTTGGAGGTTAAGGCTGCATTTTAATCTGTACTATCTAGTTCACTGTCTTGACAGACTGTCTGCATTTGCATTAGTGATGCCACTGTCATGCTAGATTGCTAATATTATAGGAATGTAATCCTAAACTCCCCCTGAGAAGCTTACCATTTTTGCCTATTGGCTTAGCGTAACCACATTGAGGAATTTTGATATTTTGCCACTGTAATTTTTTTTTTTTTTTTTACCATACAGGTAAAGTTAAAGCCTTAGCATTCCTGCCGCACAGCTGTGTGTGATTCTTCCCTTGTTTGGAGTATGACCAAGAAGTTTTTCTTGGTGCTCGTCTGTCTTTGAAGAGATCTGGCTAAGTATAGCCCTCAGTGTCTTGAAGTATCTACCTGCATGATAAATGTGTGGCTATAATCAGAGCTGACTAGTACATGGGGTCTGCTGACAGCTGCCACAATCTTCTGGAATCTCAGATCACCAGACAGTGTTCAGGTATTTTATCTAGCCATTTTTTTTATTTTTATTCTTTTTTAGGGGGAGGAGTATGTAAGATGGGCCTCACTGGTACTACTGGTATAAAAAAAAAAAAACATAAGGGATGGCAATACCAGCTTCTGTGTAGATTACTGGAAAGTAAATATGTTACTGTAGTGGGAGACAAACTTTCTATATAATAGCTCACTGTTACTAAGAATGGCATTACCTGCATTTTAGTAAAAGCCTATATAGCTTCTTCCTTGGCAGGTTGCAGATGAGTTTTACCAATACCCACCTAGTGACCAAGATGAGACACTTCTAACATTTAATTACCGTAATGGTTAATGCTGTCCTTTTCAGTCTGATTAACACCTCTCTAACATGTTGAATGTGTCCCTGCCATGATTGTTTGTAAATAGTAATGTTACCTGTATAAGAGCATAGTTTTCAGCTCCTTCTATGATATAATCAGTCAGTCTATGGAAAGTTGTTGGGGCTTTTTTCATCCCAAAGAGCATCTTAGTGAATTCTTGCAGCCAAAATAGGGAGGCAAAAGCTGACCATTCCCTTGCTGTGTGCATGAGTGGCATTTGCCCAGTAGCCATTAGTAATCTCAGTGGTAGTCAAATGCTAAGCCCACCCAGCTGCTCCAGTTTGTTTCATCTGTTCTAGGTATGGAGTAAGCTTCTGATTTTTTGTGTCTTTTCTGTAATCTATACAGAACTATGCTGATGTCCCTTTTTGGTGCCATTAGTATCTGTAAGCCCTGCTGGATTCCTGGATTTAGCCCAGACTCAATATCTTCTGCCGGTTCTCCCAGTATAGTTTGCATAACTTGCTACATCACCTTTTAAAAAAATGTTTGATTGTTGCATCTTTGCATCTACATTATGTTCCACCAGACTTGACAGTGAGCATGTCCCCAAAGCATAAGTCTCAAACTTTTAAGAGGCCAGTGTGGAACACAAACCCTAGCAGTGTGTGACAAACAGTCAAAATGTGGAGCACCCTATTTTGCACTGAGTGAAATGCACCATTTCCATGGGGACTGGTTGAACATCCTTAAAATTCAGTAAGACACGCTTGAGAGAGAAATCCAAAACTTTTATTTTTTTAATGTGCAAAACCATAAACACACCATAAGTACATGAAACATCAAAGCTAAAATCACATGGTCATTAATACCACTTGCTACATTTACTACATTGTCCAAACAGATCTATTACATATCACACAACCAGTTCCACTTATACACCAAGTGCATGAACAGACAGCATCCTATTATACTTTAGATTTATCAGATGCACACGTTTTGTATGCAGCTGTGGCATTCTTAGCAGCATCTAAAACATGTTTTGGCAGTTTAAGATTACAGCAGTCCAGTTCTTCATTCATTTTAACTGTTAATAAAGAGTTAGACTGATGCAAATCCATCTTTACTTTCTGTACCATGCTAAATGCTCTTTCAGCTAGTGCATTTGAATGTGGCAAGCCAAGTAGAGTCATCATCAACAGTTTGAAGTGTGGCAGTTTCCCATCACTGCAAAGGTCCCCCAGAAGGTGTGCCCAGTACTTGGGGACACACGAGTGTGGCCCATCTACTGGACCTGTCCTCAGTCTGATAATGGGTAAACTCCTCAATTAATTGTTCAGCCTCAGCATCATTTCCACAGACACCCCAATGGAAACCAACATCTCTGACAAGTCCTGAAGAAATGTTCATTTTTTTTTGGCAGAATTAATAAGAAATGTAGTGCCTTTCTTTAAATTATCATGCATGGAAAACCTTTTTAAGCATTTTCTGCAGCACTGCAGCATAAAAAGCTGTAACTTTTTATAATAGTAAAATTCTATAACTGTGCCAACAACATTCTCCTGATGGGTATTCGTGTACTGTTTAACTTCATAGCCAATACATAGCTCCCTGTTTGGCAGAACAGAGCTACTGCCAGTCAGCACCGAAACATCACTGTGTTTGAGAAGTCTAACAGCAGCTGCAGGTCTCAGGAGTTGGCCAGCATACTGCTGCAGGAGTTTAAGAACAGTGGCATGCAGTGTCAGTAGCTGACTTTCTCAGCTCTGAAGCTGTATGTTGAACTCCAGTAAAGGCTCCAGTATTTACTTGAAAAACTAAAAATCGTATGCAATTAATGACTCTGCAGATGGTCAGAAATTGTTAATTTTAGCAAACCATGGCTCTACAGACAAAAAATATGAATGTTTGGGCTGGCCACATCTTCAGGGTTCTGCTAATTACCTTCCAAAGACTTAGCCATCTAGTAGTGTGTGTCTAATGGTATTGAGGGGGTCAGTAACTGTGAACTAGTAAATTCTTCAAGTTGGTTTGTTTGTTCACGGGAACTGAAATGACCGTATACATCTGATTTAATTTCTTGCTGGTGAATGTAGTACTTTTAAACCTACCTTACTACATAGATTTGCCAGGTGGCACGGACATCCCATGTTAATAATGGTGGGCTTTACCTCCTTTAAGCAGGATAGCACAGAATTATGGTTTCCAGTCATTGAGACAGCACTGTATGAAGAAAAGCTCACAGTGTTTGAAACTGGAATGTTATAATTTTGTCATAATGGACATTAAAGCCTCAAACAATGCTTGTCCAGTACCTGACATGCATTCTGGCATATAGGTTTACAAAAGATTACTAGGCTCTATGACCCTAGAGCCTTTACAAGCCTAGCCATATTTATCTGGAATTACAGAAATTGTCGGTGGTTAGGTGAGTGATGTTCACAGTGGTAAGGGTCTATGATGGTTAATAATGACTTCTTGTAGTCAGGAGGGACACGGACATCACCCCAGGAGTAAATTTGCAGTTACCCATCCATTGATCTAGGTTGAGTTTGAAGGCGGTCAGGAAGGGGCTTGTTTCATGTGGACTGGAAGCTTGTTCCAGAGAGGTGACAGTCTGGGAGATGTATCTATCTCTCCAGCAAGATCTGTTCATGTCAGAGGCTAGGTTAAGATTCCTGTTGTGAGTGACCCTCATGCAGTTTGATTTACGAATGTGTAGTATTTCCATCAGGGCGGGGTCAGACACTGCCCTTTAAGCCAGGCAAAGGTCACCCCTTAGCAACCTGTAGGAGACACCAGACAATGGCAGGACTTTCAGTCTTTCCATGTCAGATTTGTTTTGTGTACCCTGTAATTTCTTGGTGAGAAACCTCTGTGGGCTGTCCAATATTTGCAGGTGTCTGGTGAGGTACATGCAAAAAGGAGCATTATATTCTATTATTGGTCTGATGAGGGCCAAGTATAGTCGAATTATAACATCCTTAGATCCATATGCAATGCCTATAGTTATAAGATGTGCCACATAGAAGGATTTCCTTACTACTGTGGATACATGGTGTTCAAAGTTCTGATTGCTATCAGCCTGAGTACCCAGATCACGTACTACTGGGTCTACACTTTGGAGGGTGCTGTCTATAATGTAATGAGCAGGGATGTCAGCTTTCCCAAAGGGAATACTAAAGCACTTTTGTGCATTTAGCTTTAATCCCTGGCTTTGGCACCAATCATTTGTCTGCATTAACCCCGTCTGCAGTATATTAAGATAATTGGGGAAATCGGTGATTGCTCCCAGTTTGCAATAGTCAGTGAACTTGGTCAGCCACAGGCCATCCAAATTTGCTTGGAATTCCTAAGAAGTAAATTCCTAACAGTAAGGGGCCCAGTACACAATCCTGTGGTATGCCACTGGTGACTGGTCTTTTGCTAGAGGTGAATTCACCCACTTTGAGGTATGTGTCCTGTCAGTGAGCCAGTTGGCTACCCATCTGGTAATGTAGGGGATAATTCCCAACTGAGAGAGTTTTTTCTCTAATACCTGAGTAGGAGATTGTATCAAATGCCTTGGCTAGGTCAAGATAGGTGGTATGCACTGTTTTTCTCTCATCCAGGGCCTTGGTGACTTTCTCTAAGAAGTCAACCATGTTTAACAGGCATGATCTACCTTGAACTAATCCAAACTGGGTTGGGTCCAGAGTTTGGGGAATACGTGTCCTTGTTAATAAGGTCCATAATGATTCTTTCCATGACCTTGCAGATGAGGCTAGCCAAGGTTATGGGCCTATAAATCCAGGATTGGTTGATAGTCCACCTTTGTGTAGAAGGATTACTGCTGCTGTTCTCCATTCCACTGGAACATAGCCAGTTTGCAGGCTGTGGTTAAACAGGGAAACCAAGTAGGTCTGCTAGGTCACATTTTAAGTTGTTTAAGAGGCAACTTTGGATGTTGTCTGGTCCCATTGATGCTTTGATTATGGCCCTTCAGAGTGCTGAGATAACCTGCTCTTTTGAGATAATTGGATGAGGAATGGTGGCAGGTATAATTTTGGAGGATGATTGGAGGGGACAGGGGGGTGAAGTTTACTCCAAATCTGTCAGCTAGCAGGTTGGTTATTACCTTTGGTTGCATATGGGTGGTGTCATCCACAACCAGTTCAGCGCATAGCTGGGTATTCCATTTTAGATTTTGGACATGGTTAAGGAATGCCTCATGATTATCCTTAGGAGGGCTATTTTTGCTTCATAATTAGCTTTAAAGGACTTGACAAGATCTTGGCATTTTTTCCTTTGCTGACTCAGTTCCCTCTTGTTCTTCGACATTAGTTTCTTTGTCTTGTTGTATAACCTGTTTATACTAAGGGTCCACCAGGGTGACTTGTTTTTTCAGCAAGACCTGGTTTTGGTCCGGTCAGGTACAGCCAATTCTGTACAACTGCTTAAGTGGTTATACGGGGCATTGGGGGGCTTTGAAACTTCTTATGCCATCACTTAGTAGGAGGTAATGAGAGTTTTTGAGCTTGATGGGTTAGCTGTTTTTTACAATTACATTGAACAAGACTTATTTATAATCTGATCTTACCAGGCAGGACATCACATGGGGGGGGTGCAGTGCTCTGCCATGTTAGTGAGTATGTCCAGGATATTTGTGTCTGTATTACAAGATCGAATGCTTAAGTGATCGAGCACCTAAACGCTGAACATGTAATATCGGACCCAAAAATGTCAAATGGCACAAGAAAACGCGTCTGTCTGCCATGAAAAATAAATAACTTTACACCCAAGATAACACCCCCCTAACTAAATGTACCAACTCCAAAATGCTCTGCAGTGAACAAAATGGCAAAGTCCGGTGAACGGCCAAGGGAAATCTTTCCCTGTGTTAAATGGGACATTTGCTGTTTTTTTGCTTTCGATATTACAAGTTTGATGTTAAGGTGTTCGATCACCTAAGCATTCGATCTTGTAATATAGACCTGGATATTTGAGCCTCTTGTGGGTGTGCTGACTAGCTGTTCCAGAGCATTTGCACTGACAAGTCCAGGTACCTCTGAGCCAGCATGTTTGTGGTTGCGTATGTTTCCCAGATGAAGATAGGATGATTAAAGTCACCCGTGAGTAAGGTGCTCGGCTGTATGGCACTAAGGCCAGGTATGTTTTTCCTATTTCATGATGGGGGGCCTATAGCTAGCTATGATATGGTAGGGAGCTTTGTCTATAGTTATTTGGACATGGAGTATCTCAAGAGAGTCATACTGTTTGACCAGTCTCAAGGTGTATTTATCCTTAATGAAGATGAATGCACCCTGTCCTTTGGTCCTTTCACTCTGTGGTCTGAACAGATGGACAGCATTGTAGCCCCGCATGACTGGGTGCTTTCTGTGCCTTTGAACCATGTCTCGGTGACTGCTCAGACATCAGCATCTTCTAAAGTGAAGAGTGCTTCCAGGGAGTGCAGTTTCTTGCTTAGACTCATAGCATTAAGCAGCGGTACCTTGAGTTTATCTAGAGAGGATTTTTTTATATTGAGAGGTTGGTTATTTTTGACACTGCCTAAAAAGGCATAGTAGTGGTGGCTAATGCCACTGCCAGTATGCAAAGGCCTAGAGGAGACTGGTACACCCCATCTCTGGCAAAGAAGCGTGGCCTGTCGACCATGTCTTTCCAGGCTGACAGATATTGGATCCCCTTGGACTGACACCAGAAGCTAAGCCAATTGTTAGTCAGTTTTTGTTTGTATTCTGGCATCATCATTGGAGAAGGTAGAATGCTGCTTAAGGCTAGGCTTATACCTGCCTGTGACACACAGTCTGTTATGTCTCTCTTCATGTAGACCACTGAGGTACATCTCAAGTCATTCACCCCCACATGGACTATGACAGAGTCATAATGGTATTTATGGTTTAGTGACTTGAGCGCTTGAGTGACTTGACAGACCCTAGCACCTGAAACTCAGCTAACCGTAACCTACTCCTTATCCAGCCTGGTGAGGGGAACATCTGTGTGTCTCACAGTGGAGTCAGCTATGACCAATACATTAGGTATTGTAGTGTTACGCCTTATGGGCTTATTTATAATGGCGTTACACCTTATGGGGTTATTTGTTGAGACAGTGGTGTGTGTATTATGTGTTGTAGTTGTTTTTTGCATTATGTGTGTAATTGCTTTTGTTTAGGAGGCCTCTGATGTTATGATAAGTTACTAGTGAGTACCTCCAAATTTGTAGGTTTATGTGTCCTGTCTTTATATAGTGTGTGCATGTGTGTTGTGTGCGCACGCGCACTGACAAACTGAATGGCATTCGACTTATGTGAGAGTCTTGCCTCTCCAATTTCATAGTGTAACTACATCTCTCACATAAAAGTATTTGTTTCAGGAGTAAGTGGTTGTCTGTATACATGAGACAATTTCTACATTGCCTCAGGATGCCCATGTCTATCAGGCTGGCCAGAGAGATGGTAGGAAACTGCCCATCTGTGATAGGCTATGACTGTATGTTTATTAGGGAAGGGAATGGGTTAATTTGACATGACTGTGAAGGTAGTGGCAAGACTAAAAGAAGGGAACCATACTTTGTGTAGGCTATTACTGATCAGTAAGGCAACTCTGCTCACTGTATAGCTGAGTTGCTCCTAGAGCAGCACAAAAGCTTGGAAGGGTTTTACTTACAACTTTTACAGAAAAACTGAGCTTCTAGGCTTTTGCATCTGTACAGGGCACTGCTAACAGCTGAAGAGTTGAAGAGCAGCACTGTGCAAATGGTGAGGCGTAGATACGAGCAAAAAGAAACAAGTTTTAAGCTAACTACCAATCATGAAAGCACACAATAAGCCTTCCACCAGCAATCCTCAACTCCGACAGGTTATTTCAGCACACTTCTACCACAAGGGCGTAGATAAAGGAAGCATGACAGTTTGACCCCAGTCGATTTTACCCTGATGCAATTGTATACACTTTCATATTTAAATTTACATTTATTGTCTATGGGAATAGTTAGTGGACAGTTTGACCCTGGACTATTTGACCCCAATTATACAAAAAAAGTTTTTAAAGTTTTATAAAGGCATTTTATTATTTATTATCTCAGTCATGAATTTTTTCATAGGGATTAAATATTTAACTTTTTTATATGTAAATGTTATATTTATAAATATAATTAATTTAATTAATAACATTTTTTTTTAACTTGACTTTAAAGTCAATATTATTTAACATTGTAAACAATATTACTTTAACATTCATAATATTATGTTTTTAAATGCAAATGTTTTAAGATGTTATATCCTTATGACTTCTTTTTTCTCAGTAACTGTGCGGATGCACGAGCTCTATATAACCTTTTTCTTTATGTCAAATTGTCTGTGGTTTATTTTTTTCTTGCCTTGCCATCTCATGGGGACCAGCAAGTGGCAGTAGTCTCATATTTTTTAGTCTGCAGTGATGCATCTCTACTTTAGAAGTAATGAATCGTGCTTTGCATTCCATAATTGTAGTGCAAGCTGATTACTAATGCCAATAATTATGGGGGGATTTAATAAAGCCTACATGGACTTATTTGCTGTGTAGGTATAGTGGCACAGTGCTTACATGGAAATCAGCAGATGTGCGATCCAGTAAAGGGAGCAGAGGGGGTGCACGATCGTGCAAACATGGAAGTGTCCATGGCATGCAGATCATCTCAGAAGCAGGTGAAATGCATGCAAATGAGGCAGGTAGAGTGATCCAGCAAGCAGATAAGCAGTAGTGCAGACCCCATGTTTGTGTCCATAATGTATACGGAAAAATTCTATGTACAGAATGTAAAAATGACACCAGGGGCTGTAAAAGTGGAGGTACAGTGGCAGAAATTGTATCGAGGACACAGATATGTACAAAAGTAACCACTGTGTGTCCAAAATTGTATGGAAAATATAATGTATTTTTTTTAATATCCCGGGTATGTTTGTGCGCCTCTGTGCGCAAACATGCCATTATGGCAAACAAAATTAAAAAATATTGTAGAAACCAGAATTTGTGAGTATGTAACAGTAATGCATTAGAGGACCCTGTGTGGAGTATGTGCAATGTAAGACTGCTGTGGTTGCTAATGAGGCAGGGCCTGAATCCATGTAGTTACCAGGTACTGTACATGGATCTGTATACAAATGAGCTGGGATTACTGAATAGCACAAATGGGTATCTGTGTCTACGGATCCCATCTGTGTAGGCAAAGAACCGTGTTGGTGTCCATAGAAGAAGTAGCTGATATTAAAAGGGGATGTGTCTGCTAACCTTTAAACTCTTTGGAGCTCTGTGGTGTTTGTTTGCACAGCATGCCGCCCTGCTCAGCAGGAGTGTGTATCCGGTGACTAAGCTTTGTTTACCTTAGGGGCATGTGTTTGAGTGGGTTTGAGCATATTTTAGCATGTTTGCGTGGCGCGCAGCCATGCTGAGCATGACCTGCCATGGGGTTGTGTCTATAGAATGATGAGCTTTGTTTATCTTTTCGGTGTGAGTTTGCATGGCCTGCTGCAGTGCTCAGCAAGGAAGACTATCAAGAAAAAAAATTGGCTGAGAAAGCCAATGAGGTATTGACTGGTGAGCCCTGCTTCACTTAAACTAGGGCCATTAAACCCCTTAATGATGTACTTGGCAGGTGGAATGCATCATAACTAGCCAAATAACACAGAGTACACCTACAGAAGAGCACTATAAAGTATGTATACACCCTACAGTCTGATTTTTCCCCCATATTCTGTACAGTTGGAGTACAGACTTGGGAATTTTAATGTAAAGAATGCTAGGAGCTGCTGCAGGTCTGCTACATATGTATGTGCTAGATGTTGAGGTCAGTGCAGCTGCTGATGATGCTGACCATAGGCTTAGACTGAGAAGGAGAAGAGTGTTCAGGCCCAGGGTAACCTACAAGGAGCTACATGAGCTGGAGATTGTAGAGCACTACAGGGTGGACAGGGACATACTACAATAATTCAGTGAGCTCTGCTGCCCTCAACTCAGACCCAGAGCCAACAGAGGGAACCCATCTCAGTAGAAACAAAGGTATGTGTAGCCCTTACGATACTAGCTACAGGTACTTTCCAAAGACCAACTGGAGACACGATGGGGGTCTCGAGGGCATCTGCTTCCAGGGTACTCTACCAGTTCCTGGATGCCATGCTACCACATGCCAGTGAGTGCATTTATCTTCCTCACACCCCTGATGAGAGGGCCAGCAGTATGCCGCTCTTCTACCATGTGGCACACTACGCTGATGTACTGGGTGCCCTAGATTACACTCATGTACACATCAAGACACCACCCAGTGAAGAGGGTAGAATCTACATCAACTGCAAGGGGTATCACTCCATCAACTGCTGGGTCATGTGCAATGCCCAGGGCATTATTATGCATGTGTACTGGCAGCCCTGGCAGTTACCACAATCGCATATCTGGCATGCATCACAGCTGTACCAGATGTTCGCTAGGGAGGACATCCCACATGACCATTTACTTGCGGATGCATGCTAAATACTGCAACTGTGGTTGATGGCACCCATCAGAAATGCACACCCACTCACGAAAGAACTCCATAATGAGGCACACGCACAAACCAGGAACATCATAGAGGTTATGCTTGGGCTGTTGAAGTCACGGTTCTGGTGCCTCTATATATCTGGTGGATCCTTGCAATACTGTCCAGCCACATGTGCACAGATGTTCACAGTATGTGCTATGCTACACAATATGATCCTGCAGAAACAGCTGCAGCAGGATCAGCAAAGGGAAGGGATGCACAACCCCCCACCATTGTCTAGGTCCCCACAGCCTCACCCACAGGGGGACTCAGAGGAGGAACCCCCTGAGGCTGTCCCTGTAGGCAGATGCAGGCGTACCCAATATGCTCTGGCCTTGACCAAGAGAGAACGCATAGCACATGCACTGACAACATAAGGCCCTAGGAACTGACACCGTACTCTGACTCGCATACATATCAGTAAAAAGTGATGCCAGCCAGGCCACACAACCTGTACCTCACCATGTATTGGCTGTGGACTGCCTACATCAGACAGAGCCAACCCCGAACTACAGGTGTATCAACTGCTGCATTCATAAGTTAAGTCACTCTGCTGTACGCCACTTGTAAGGGGTACTATAAAATTGTAGCATATGTATGGACCTGCCACATATATGCAAGGGAATACAATGGGCTATATATAGTGTGCTACTGGGCTACTTGCAGAGATCAAAAGTGGGATACTGGGCTACAGATCTAACAGATGCTTGGGACAACAGGTACTCTGTTCACTAGTATGTACCCCATAAAAAACACTAGGCCACATGGCTGGAAACTCAACTACAGTAGTCCTGGGAGATGCCAAACAGTGGGGTCACAGGATAGTCGCATGACCGTCTGTGCAAGCAGAGCATAGGCTGGTTGTCCCCCACCCCAAATGCATCAGTGTTGCCATACAACTGTTGTAACAATAAGTCTGCAATGATATAGCAGCAGACCAGAAAATTCCCCTATCTTGTTGATAGTGTGAGGGAGGAAACCTCTCTGTCTGGTAGCCGGTGTGGCTCAGTGGGCCAGGGACAGTAGCATGTGTGATGATGTTGATGTTTTGAATCTGGCAGCATCCAGCATGTTTTGCATGTGAGGCACACACATGGTGGTAGTCCCACAGACTGTCAGAACTCCTGAGTCTGTTACTGCAAGACAGCTGGACAAAGCCAGAGTGAATGGGGGCACAAAGTGCCATACCTACAGACAGACATTATACACACCCTCAGTAACCTAGCAGGTGGCTAGTTTACATCCTGCAGCTTATCTAACCTGTTGCAGCCTGCTGTTAAAGACCAACAGTTAAATGTGTCAGTAGGTACAAGTCAGCGACCGATGTACAGTATAGCACCGGGAAACCACAAATGTATGAGGAATACAGCAGAGATATGGGGCAAAATGCTGGACATTCTGCAAAAACATGTACAGGGAGAATTATGCAGACTGTCACCCTGTGTGTGGTTTTTCACCACTTACACCAGCCACATCATACCTCTCAACCTCTGACAGCAGGAATTCTGTTGAAATAAAGTGAATATAAGTGGGACCAAAGCCCGTAACTAGGTTTGAAATAATTGTTCCTACAAGCATAGAATGTGGATAGAAGAACCGGTCCTGCATTCGTATGACTCTCGTGCTGTACAAGGAGTCTGAAACTCAAATATCTGTTAGTATTAATTTACTGCAATCTTGACTGACTTGCCAGAAGACAACAGTGCTATGTTAAACAGGCCAAAAATATGCAGCAAGAGTCTGGACAGTCTGTGAAGCTCTCTACAGTTCTGAAGTTTGCGTCTCGTATTAAGGTCCGCAAACAGTCGGGGAATGCCTTGGATAATATCAGGGAACTGCAGAACTGTGATAACAGGTGCAGCACCTAGTGGCCTGCAGCACACAATAATCCCAGATTGGAGTATAGGTAACTCTGGCCTGGAGTCACTTTGTAAGTACTGACAATCACACTGGGCATGTTGCTACACTTAACTCACTTGAGGCCAAGTCTGTTGCCTCTACTGCCCAAAGATAGCTACGTATACATATGTGTCTCTCCCTATCCCCTTCATGCTTGATTAGTGTCTCTATCGGTATATCGCACATATATATATATATATATATATATATATATATATATATATATATATAAATAAATAAATGATGAGCTGTATATATAACTATATAGGTTCATAGGTTGGTACTGGGCTATCTGCCCGAAGGCATATATTAGCCCAGCCACGTTGTGCGGTATTCACCGCCCCTTTAGTAGTTTTTTAGACCCTTGTACTAGCAGCTAGTACCCTTGGCCCCTATCTAGTAGTGCTGTTTGTGTGATCCCCGGTGTGAAATTTCTGTTACCCATCCATTCATCAAGGTTCCTCTTGAGTGATAGTAAGGGGCTCTGTCTTATGTAGATCGGGACCCTGTTCCATAGTAAGGGAAGTCTCTGTGAAGGGAATCTATCCCTCCAGCATGTTCTATTCATTGTTGTCTTGAGGTTTATATCCCTAGAGCGTGTAGCTAGAGTAGATTTGGTTTTGCTAAGATGGAGCATGTTCAACAATTCTGGGTTGGACATGGTTCTGTACGTTAGACAGAGATCGCCTCTGAGAAAGCGGTATGCATTAGAGAACAGTCTTAGCTTTTTCAATCGTGCTGTATAGGGCAACTGTTTGAGGCCAGTAATCTTCTTGGTTAGGTACCTCTGTGGTCTCTCCAGCTGCTGGAGATGTCTAGCCAGGTACATTCCAATTGGTGCATTGTACTCAATAATGGGTCTGATGAGGGAAGATTAGAGGGGCACCATTACATCCTTAGATCTTGATGCGAGCTCTTTCGTAATCAGATGGGTCACATAGAAGGATTTTCTAACCACTTTGGCAACATGGTTATTAAAGGAAAGCTGACTATCTACTTGGGTCCCTAGATCCCTTATTTCTTCTTCAGATTTCGGGGGATTACCTCCTATGTTGTAGTTTGCGGGTACTATGTTTTTTCCAAAGGGGATTACTACGCATTTTTTTGCATTTAGCTTGAGACCATGGCTTTGACACTATGCATCAGTCTCATTTAGGCCCTTCTGGAGGATCTCCATGTCAGCCGGAGACTCTATTATAGCACCCAGTTTGCAGTCGTCTACAAACTTAGTCAGCAACAGCCCTTCCGTGCTTGCCTGTACTTCTGAGAAAAATAAAATGTATAAAATACAATGAGACATACACTCCCCAAATACTTCTATAGAACACATTTACATTATTGACCCACACAACTACATTTTTAGAGACCATCCTGTTCTACACATTGATATAGATACAGGTGGGGATGTACGAATGTTCCCATATACCCCTGAATACTGGGGTTATTTGCACATACACAGCACAATAGCTGTCTGATGGCGCCAGACCAAGGCTGCAACAGTGTATAATCCACTCACCCATAGACCTGTGTGTCTGCAGGCTGTCACCCTGCAGACAGACATAGGTAAGCAGGTGGTGTAATGTACAATGGATGCATCGTAGTCCTTGGACAGGCCATAATGTCCCTGGCTATGTTTGCCTATTAAACTGCAAACAGCCACATATGGCCAGACTGGTAAGTGTACAGATACACAGCAGGGGTATTACCAGGTATCCCACCCCTAGGACACTAGGTACAGTAACAGTACCAAGCAGTATCACTCTGCAGGCCACACAAGCTGTCTAACACAAGGCCACTTTGCATACTCCACAAGTACTGTGCCTGCATCAACATATACAACAGGCCTAACCTGTGGCTCATGCGATAGCTACTGTGAGCTGTAGTGTGTAATACTAGATAGGTAGGACTTCTGATCTCACATCCTCCAACTCTGTGTGTGTGTGTGTGTGTGTGTGTGTGTGTGTGTGTGTGTGTGTGTGATTGTATCCTCATGCAGCACTTCAGACAAGCCCCTGTGGGCTATCTCTGTGCAATGGTTATGCATTTTATGCCCACCGACTAGCTGCTGGCCTCAACATTGACCTCCGTTACAAGGCTTGCCGATGTCATCCACCTTAAAGAGCACTGGCTTACATTGTTTTAGCAGGTAAACAGTACGGCACATGTGATAACTACTGTGCGCTATAGTATGTAATACTAGATAGGTAGGGGTTCTTATTGCACAGCATCCGTGTGTGAGGTGTGTGAGTGTGTGTGTGTGTGTGTGTGTGTGAGTGTGTGCAAATATGTCCCCTGACACTGACAGCACTACAAACATGCCCATGTGGGCGACCCCTGTGCATTGGTTGTGCATTTTATGGGCCTGTGACTGGCCACTGGCCCTAAATTGCCCTCCTCTACATAAGCATAATTGATGTCCAACACCATCTACAGTTGTATGTGCAGATGACCCAGGCGACATGTATCAAGGTTAGTAAAGTGTATCACAGGTATGAAAGCCTGCCAGTGCTGACTGTTCCCATTGCCCCTGACACACTGTTCCACACATATGCACCTAGGGAGCCATACACATATACTGGCATACCTTGCTGATGTCATATCTGTTCTGTGCTGCCTTGCCATCCTGTGCCGCTGTATTGTCGCCATGTGTCTGTAGTTGCACTGCTCAGACTCCTGGGACAAAAACATACACAGCTCAGTGACACACCTGCCATTCTGTGTAACACTACCGCCAGTGTGCCATCAGGCAACAAAGATACACTATATTTGATGCGTAGTTGTGACACATGCCAGCATACAGTGCTTGTCGTGGCCCACAACTCCCATGGCATAACACTACTGCAGTACATAAACCCATGTAAAGATGTATAGTCACCCTGTGCATCAGACACATAATATGCAGGTCCCTGCATTGATGGCATGGATGGCAGGGATGTGGCACCGGTATCACCTGCACAGGGTGTGGAGTGTGGATGCTTGAGGCCTAGGCTGTGCCAAACAGTTGACACCATGTGTGTGAGTCAGGAAGGGATGCTAGTTATATGAGCCATGGGCAGGCGCTGTATGCGTTTGTAGGTGACCTGCATGTGACAATGATGTTGGAGTATGTGTGTGTACCCAGTCAAGCTCAGTTCTAGCCTTACATGTGTTTATGGTGGACAGCTGTGGACCGTACATAGTAGAGTGGACAGTTCACAGTCTCTGGTCATGAACACGGGAACTGACTTTACCAAGAGTAGCATCATGCTTAGGGTCAGATGCAGTGCTAGTACCTGACAGTGACTGCTGTCTACTGGGCCTCTGTCCTCTATGGGACCACTCAGGACCATGTAACCATGGCCTGCCACATCATGGTGTAGACAGCACACCTCCCTCTGTAGCACAGGTGGTACTGCCACTACGGGAAAGTGAATGTGCATGGCCACGTGGACTCCCAGGATGGTGTTGTTGGCCTACTTCCACGTGTCTGTACTTTCTGCTTATTGTGTTTTTAATGGGCATCTTGGAGTAATTGCCTCATGCATAGCAGTCTGCGTAGATGTTCATGTTTCACTGTTGCAGTCATCACACTTGGATTATCCTACCGGGGTAGCCCTCAGTCGGCCCAAATACCAGAGGCTTAGTA
This sequence comes from Protopterus annectens, assembly GCF_019279795.1. NCBI lineage: Eukaryota > Metazoa > Chordata > Ceratodontiformes > Protopteridae > Protopterus > Protopterus annectens. Next base: position 1,744,701,366 of record NC_056728.1, read on the forward strand.
TTTCTGTGTCGGCTGCTGTCGGTCCAGGACTGACATCAGGTCATTAGTGGTATAAAATCAGGCAGCCGACGCCATTACATAATTTTTTCTCGCCGAGCAGCCCGAAGCAGAAGCAGTTTGCATGAGTGCCGGTCGGCTGCTACCTGAGTTTTCGTTTCATAATTGAAGTTGAAGTCTTCTAAAGCTAAGTACCCTGTTGGGATCCTTTTTTCTTGCTCTAACCGATGACAGAAAAAGTTAACAATTGTCTCTCCTGTGGAAAGCAAATAGCACACTGAGATTTCCATTCTTACTGTGTCACCTGTTTAGGCCCAGACCACAACATCCCTCTCTGTCGGTTTTGTGCTTTGTTCAGCACCAGAACTATACGTCGTTGGGCCCTTATTGTAGCTAAATATTTTTGCTGTCTATCTTCGTATCCCGAAATGGCTTCGGTAAGCCACCCAACTACCTATCTTCCGAAAAAACTTAAGGATGAAGACAGCAGCAGACCGCACAGGTCCAAAACTGCCAACAAAGCTTCCGTTAAGCTAGTCACCAGTTCGCCGGTCCTAAATGAGGCGCTTTTGCAGCCCCTGATGCCCACTTCTGTGGATTCGCAGGCCACTACCGAGACCCGTTCGGAGTCCGGTATGGCACGAGACTCTCCTTTGACTAAGGATCTTGTGGATGTCTCTACCTTGGATGGGTCCGGAGCCAGTGCGCAGGGACCGGCTTCCGTGGAAGTTCTTCACACTACCGATACTCTACACAAACCGACAACTTCTTTGGCGTCTTCAGTTCTTCTAAAACTACCGTGTTTCTAAGGCCCAGGGTATGAACTACGCCTAAAAAAATGACGACCCAAGCTCAAGCACCTGCTTCTATGCCTCAATCTCAAATGCGTAAAATGGCAGAAGACCTTATCTTGCTTATTAGGGGAAGCCAGCCTACCTCTTCCAAAAGAAAGAGACTTGTCCCCAGCAGTTATATCTGACCAGGAGTCCGGTGACACTGAGGTTTCTGAATATGAAGACATGTAACCCTTGTCTGCTTATGAGAATTCTGATGCAGAGGAATCCATTCCCTCTGCCTCTCCTCCAGAGGATTTTCCATTTGGTGAAACCCTACATACTTTAAGGGAGCACTTCCAGTGGGAGTGTCAAGACTATCCGCAATCCAAAAAGAGACTCAGGGAATTCTTAGATTTACTACAGCACAAATCTTTAGCCATTCCTCCTGTCCTGGATGTTGTGGATGATGTTTTTATGGAGTCCAGTTTAACTCCTGACACCCTTCCTGCTCCCAGGAAGCCTGACGGGTATTGCAGAGTTCCTGACTCTCACACAGTTCTTTTCAAGAATCCTAATGTGGATCCAGAGGTCATCTTCCAACGACCAAAAGGAATAAAAGCAACCACAGCTAAGAATTCCATCCCCTCAGACAGGGATTCCCGAGTTTTAGATGGATGGGGTAAAAAAGTATACACCTCTGCAACTCTTGCCATTAGAGCACTAAATTGTCAGTTCCACATGCTGAAATACCAGCAACATACTATGGAACTCCTTAAACAAAAAATATTTACCTTTCCGGCTTGTGCAGAAAATAAAGAATTACAGGAGCTTATGCATTCTGCAAGCCAAGTTAATAGACACACCTTGCAATGTGGCTTTGATGCCTTAGAAGCATCCTGCAGGGCAGCAGTCACAGGTTCTGTACTTAGAAGACATCCTTGGCTTAAGGCACAGACCTTGCCAGACCATGTCAAATCAAAACTATTGGATGCACCATTGAACAAAGACCATTTGTTTGGCACCAAGGCAGAAGAGGTCTTAAAAAAGATGGAGAAAAAAGTTAAATCTATGCCGACAGTTAGACTTCTTGCAGGTCCAGCCTCCAAGGTTCAGTAGGCATTGCCCCTTCAAGCACTGGTCCTTTCCGGTGGTCTCAAGACCAGCTCAGACAAGACCTAGGGGAAGCAGACCCCCAGACAGCAGTCCCAGGGAATGCAGAGATCTAAGGCAATGGAGTTCCTCCACTTCATAAACAAGGTGTGCTAAGCCACCCCCTTATGGAAAGAACTCACAATGACTTTACACCTCCACCCCTTACCGCTGCCCACCCGCTTGTGCCCCTAGGAGGAAAACTCTCCTCCCATGCCAAAAACTGGGCCTCTATCACCAATGACCGGTGGGTTTTCAATTTAGTGTCCCAGGGATTCAAATTTTATTTCTACACTCTACCTACCCCCAAAAGGGTTCCCAGATCTTCCTCCAAACCAGTGGGCAGAGGCACAAAACCAAGTCCATTCACTGCTTTCCATGAGGGCAATACAGCCTATTCCTGCAGACCAGATAAGCCAAGGTTTCTATTACAGACTTTTCCTGGTACCCAGAAAAGCGGGCATCTGGTGCCCAATCCTCAATCTATCGATTCTAAATACTTTTCTGGTGATACCAAAATTCAACATGCTCTCACCCTCCAGCAGGTTCTTCCTATGTTCTCCAAGGATGCTTGGTTAGCCACCCTAGACCTAAAAGAGGCCTATCTACACATCTCAATCAGGGATTCCTGCAAGAAATATCTACGTTTCAGAGCAGGATCTATGCACTTTCAGTTCTCTGCACTTCCCTTTGGCTTATCCGCTGCTCTCAGAGTTTTCACGAAATGTCTGGCTCTAACCATTGCTTTTTGCAGACAAGGAATATTCAAATATACCCCTACTTAGACTGCCTGATTCAGGCAGACAGTCAGGAAAAGCTGTTTACACTACCTGACCTTTGCAAAAAACCTACTGACCTCCCTGGGGTACACTATAAACAAAAAGAAATCCAAACTAGTACCCACTCAGAAAATTGTATTCCTGGGAGCAAGCATGGACACAGCTTCCAAGATGGCATTCTTTACTCCAGAAAAACAAGCCTATCTGACAGGCTACTTGTCTCAGCTAGCCACCAGAACCCAGTTATCTGCAAGGAAAATCCTGCAAGCTGTAGGGTTCATGGCATCCTGCATTCTACTCATTCCATATGCCAGACTGCATATGAGGAAACTTCAATGGTACCTAAAAAGCCTTTGGTGTCAACACTCTCATGACCTGGAAACTATCATACCTATGATACCCTGTCTAAGGAAAGACTTTCTTTGGTGGGCAGCAGCATGCAACCACAACAAGGGTCTTCCCTTCTCACAACCCCATGCCACCCAGACCCTAACCACAGATTAATCAGATTATGCCTGGGGTGCACACCTGGACAGCAGCTGCATTCAGGGCCAATGGAGCTCAAATCAAATACTTCTGCACATCAATCAAAAAGAGATACTAGCTGTTCAGCACATATTGACAGCTTTCAGACCCCTATTCTCCCCGGGGCCTCTACTGATCAAAACAGGCAGCACCACAGTGATGTAGTACATCAACAAGCAGGGAGGAACTCACTCTTATTCCCCTCTGCAGGCTCGCCATGACCCTTTGGCACTCAGCTTCAGCCGTGTAAATTAACATGTAAGCACAATTCCTGCCAGGCTCCCAAAACTCTCTGGCAGACAACATGAGCAGAAACCTCATAGACCCACACGAGTGGCAGCTAGACCACAGCACCTTCAACCTTGTAACCCAGAAATGGGGCACCCTGAAGGTGGACCTCTTTGTCTCCCAAAACAGTCACTAGCTCAGCAACTTCTGCACAAGGGAACGTGACAGCAAGGCCTGGAAAGTGAATGCCCTATCCTTTCAATTGGTAAACTTCTCAATCTATGCATTTCCTCCTCTACCTCTACTTTCAAGAGTACTACACAAAATAAGAGAGGAAAAACCAAGAACAATCTTGATTGCCCCAGACTGGCCATGCCAGCACTGGTACCCACTGCTGTGCAGTCTGTCACCCCTGCCACCATGGCACCAACCTCAGATCCCAACTCTCCTGACCCTGCAGAATGAAGAATTCATGCATCCACGATTGCAGACCCTGAGCCTGGCAGCCTGGCTTATTCCCTGACCTCTCCTCCAATTTCCAGTCTAAGCAAGCAAGTCCTGGATGTTATACATGAGGCCTGATGCCCCAACACTAGAAAATCCTATGCTGACAAGTGTAAAGGTATTGCACCTGAATCCAGGCTACATGAGCTGAAACAGCACAGCCCTCCCTACCTCTCATCCAGGATTACCTAGCAGGCCTTACTACACAGGGGCCTATCCTTCTCTGCCATTAAAATTCATGCCTCTGCCATCTCTTCTTATTACAGCACAGAGTCACCTCTCTTTTCTCACCCTCCCATCAAACAGTTCCTAAGAGGGGCTAACAATTTAAGGCCACCCAGAAGAGCTCCTACCTCATCTTGGGACCTTAACTTTGTGTTGGAAAAGCTCACACTACACCCCTTTGAGCCTGCAGCTTCAGCAGAGTTAAAATTCCTCTCTTGGAAAATAGCTTTTATTCTGGCCATCACTTCAGCTAGAAGAGTTTCAGAGCTACAATTACTCATGGCAGTAGAGCCCTTCATCACTTTTCTTGCTGACAGGGTCTCCCTCAGGACTAACCCAACTTTCATGCCTAAAGTGGTGTCCAGTGTGGCTCTCAGCCAATCTATTCATTTGCCTACCTTTTTCCCTAACCCACAAAACAAAGTGGAAAGGATTCTGCATTCTCTAGAGGTGCACAGATAGTTCAGATTCTACCTGGATAGGACTAAATCTTTTAAGAAAACTGACCAACTGCTAGTCAGCGTTGCAGCAGGGGCAGAGGGCAAGGCCATATCCAAATAAACAATCTCCAAATGGATAGTACACTGTATCCATTTCTGCTACAAATACCATGGGAAACCACCCCCTAAGGGGGTCAGGACACATTCGACTAGGGCAGCCTCCACCTCTGCAGCTTTTCTCAGAGGGGTCCCTACCAGGGACATCCTGGAGGCTGCAACATGGAGTTCTGTTCATATTTTCACCAAGCATTACCACCTGCCTATCTTCTCCAAATCCAGGGCAGGCTTTGCAACTGCAGTCTTGCAGGGCATCCTAGCCAGCCCCCAGTCTTCTTGACTGCCCCACCCTTTTCTTCAGCTTTGGGAATCCACCCAAGTGTGATGACTGCAACAGTGAAACACGAAGAACATGGTTCAGTTGTGTACACTTACCATAAGTGTAGATGTTCAAGTGTATTCACTGTTGCAGTCCTGGTTTCCCACCCTCCACCCCCCTTGTCTCTCTCGCTTCCTCACTCATTACAGGGATTTTTGGTATTTACTTTCTACTGGTGGTGTTTTTCCACCATAACCTAGCTCCCTATTTGGGATCTCCTGACATTTGGGGCAAGCAAAAATGATGTAATGGTGTCGGCTGCCTGATTTTATAGCACTGTCGACTTGATGTCAGTCCTGGATCAACGGCAACCGACGCAGAAATACTAAGCCTCTGGTATTCGGGCCGACTGAGGGCTACTCCTGGCAGGATAACCCAAGTGTGATGACTGCAATAGTGAATACACTCGAACATCTACATTTATGGTAAGTGTACACAACTGTACTTTGCGCATAAGTGTAAATGCAAATATGTTAATGTTTGTACAAATACACATCTGTCATTCCCTAGGCTATGCACTGTAGTTAACTGCTCCAATATGAAACATATAGTTATTCTACTCTGGCTAAGCACAACAGTTGTGCAAAAGGCAAATGGCAGCCCTCAACGTTCATAGGGTATGTCTGATGTGGCAAAACAACACTATCACACTTACCAGGTACAGGACCATAAACTCAGCCCACATCTGACAGAATTGTGAAAAGGTGAGGGTGACGTAATGTCAGGAACACCAGATGTTGCAGTGTTGCATGTTGTTATGTGCATATATCCACATGCACAGTAGCTAATGTGATACTGGCTATATTGCTGGCATTCTGAGTACATTTGCACAACTGTGGGTAAAAGCCAACCCCCCCCCCCAAGTGCAGATAGACCTGACACACATGTACTGGTCTGTACAGCCTTCTACAAGGACTGCTAATGTATTATACTGGTGAACACGGTAAGCTTACCTGGGCGCTCCTCTGATGTATACTCTGTGGTACCACCCTCCAGGATGTATGGCATGATGATTGGCTGGGAGCTGTGGGTTGATCCTAGGATTGACAGGAATTCCGCAGTGGCTGATTGTGGTTTTTCTGTGGCAGGCCCTCCACCGGTGACAGCACAATCCCTGGCAACAGCAGCTGCCCTTTGACGTGTGGCATTGACCATGTCTGGCCAGTGTTGAACCTGCTCGTAGGTCCTGTCCTATTGGCCAATATCATTAACAGCCCTCACAAGGTTGGTTCACAATGCTACCCACTGTTCATGATTGTGGCGACCCCTTGACATCAGGATATGATGGTTGAGTCTGAGGGCATCCAGTATAGTGTCATTTTCTGCAGATGAAAATGGAGGATGTTTTTGTCGGTACATCGTTCCTGCAAGACCACAAGAGGGGAACACATTACAGGACTAGATACATGGATGTCCACTATGTACAGACACTACACACCCATAATGACCTGCACTATCCACTGCTCCCTCACACGTCATACTCCACAGTTTGGCGACACACTACATGTGTGGCTATCACCAAGATAGTAGCAATACAATAGGTAATGTCCCTGTGCACTGTAACAGATTCTGCTGCATTTCTCTACAGTTATCACTGCAGTGTACTGTGGTGTGTCCTCTGTTTTCAAATCCCCACTAATATATGATACGGCCACTGTCAGACAAATAGTGTGCTATTCCAACAACTATATGGGGGCAGTCCAGCCACACCAGTGTGCCACAGTGACAGACAGCAATGCAAACCTGCTGTTGTATCTGCTCCCTGTAGGCATCATACATATCAACTATGCAGATGTTTGCAGAATGTCACCATGTTTGCCTCATAGTTGTTGTCCTCCTTGCACACACTTGTGCATGTCTGACAAATGGTTGTCCACTGACTGATGCAGAATCCGTCACCCATCAGACCCCTCTGACAGCACTTGTACTACAGTAATATCTGTTACTCTAATCACATTCTTACTTTCTATGGCCAATATGTATACTGTGTTATTGAGTTTGGGCCTTTGTCCCCCCATTAAATATGACTTTGTCCTGATTTCTTACTGTAGGCAGTTGAGAGGTATGTTAGGCATAGCTTTCAACCAGACAGGGACGAATGTCCACGAAACAGAGACTTAGCCAGAGTACATCAGGGACATTTTAGGGACACTTTGACAGTGCTAGTTCTGTTTGTGTGACATTGACAGACTGAGAGGAAGTGACCTACAGTACATAGTTTGATGTTACAGGAGTGTACACCCTTACTTAGTGTCATTATGTCTTGCGTGTAATCCACAGACTGTTGTATAAGGGATGGACAGGGATAGAGCAGAGATGTGATTCAAAGCAGGGACAATTGAGAGGCGTGCCTGTAGGTGTTGGCCTGTAGGTGTTGGACAGCAGACTATCAGTGACATGTCATTATCTTAGGTCTAATACGAGCCTACTGTTGTAATTCCTTTTCCACATACCTCCGTCCTCCCATCTGCATCCCTTTTTTATGGGGAAATGTAGTACATACCTGGTAGAGTGATGTATTCCTTTTATTGAAGCATTCCTCTCCAAATGGTTTGCACATACAGACCTGTTTCCCATAAGCAGTTGCTTACCTTTTGTAGGTAATGCTGATTAACAGGTAATTGCCTCTGCACCAATCTCTGGCTCAGAATTGCTAATTGCATCAAAAACGGCTGAATTGCACTATTATTAGCCAATGACGTGGGACCACAATGCAATATATAAGGCGTTCATGCAGGCCTTGGCCCCTTTCTTATTTTTTGTGATGGACATTACTGTAGTGTGAAGACTACAGCATCACTGCAGATAAGTACAAATACTGTCCACTGTAGATGACAGTGTGGTCATTTGGCAGATCACTGGCAAACATTATGGGTTGAGGTCAGAAGGGAGGGAGAGACATGCGAGTGTCGCACTTCATAACTGTCGCAATATGGATGGTAATGCATTAGCTGCTATTCTATCATCTTACTGTCTTTATAGGGGCACACTGAAATGTGTACCTATCTGGGCCTTTGCCCCCCCTCTTTATGCATGGTTGTATCTGGATCCATTGTTGTAGGGGGCAGCCTAGGACGCAATGGGGGGGTGAACACTTTGGAGGCCTGCAAGCTGTACATGCAACTGTGGCAGCTGTCAACCCTGTCATTACAGCAGAGCCAGGATAAGGGTACCCATTACAATCCAGTAAAAGCATGTGCTTAAGGTACATATGCTATGCAACAGTACTAATAGCAGAGTAGTAGGGGAGAAATAGTTAGGCTGTACGAATATGTGCAGTGTGTCCCTACATGCAGGCCTGTGACTTGCAAAACTCGGTGGCTGATACTTCTGTAACCTATGGTGATTAAAATTGCTTGACTCTGTCATTACTTATTGTGTTCACAACAGTGTAATTGAAGAGCAGAACACTGGACTCGAACCTAGGACTGTCTGTGGCAAAATGTTATGTATGCAAGGCATTTAACAGACTGAGCTACTGAGTCACTGTTGCAGTAGGTGTATTTGCCAGGTATACATGATGACATACAGGCTGTGACGCACATTGTCTGCATCCATCAGTCTGTGCATGGCTTTCAAAGGCAGTTCTGCAGCAGGGTCCCATTTGAACATATGTACTGTGCCATTGATGCCTTAGCAGGTGTGTTTGAAGATGTTACAGGTAAAAGGGAACATTTACCTATCCCAGGCCTCACGAACTGCCATTGTTTTTTATCTGTCTGTCTACTGATGTATTTCTGTATCAGAGTCCCAGGTACACTCCCATTTATCACATTAGGTTTGATTTCAGTCTATCAGTGGCAATCCATATGTAATGTTAGAACATCTGCTTTCATTACGATCTGTGTGGTCTAGTGGTTTAGTGCAGTAGGCTGTAGTTGACAGGGGCCTGGGTTCAAGACTTGGCAGGGGTGATTATTTTGGACATGTGCCTAACCCACTGTGAGAAACACATAAGATCATTAAGGCACATTAAAGCACTTTTAAGTGGGTTTGTACGATGCGCCACATCACCATGCGCCACTTAACTCCACAGAAATCCGCTCTAAAAAATTAAAAAGAAAAGAGAAAGGGGATGATAAGACAGTGGTGAAATGAGGGCAAGCCAGGGAAAAACATACTGAAAGGCAGGTAAGGATGTGCAGGAAGGGTGTAGGAAGGAACCATAGCCTTCCATTTCTTGTACAGCAACAACTGTGCAGTTTGACAGATTTTGTGGATGAATTTGGACTCTCAAATCCCAGACAGGGGGGTGAGGACAACATAAATGTGTTGTCAAGCCAGTTGGACCAAATTAGTTGTGTCCAGTGGACATGTGTACAAAATGGAGAGCTATGTATGGGGCAATATTTTTTGTGGGACAGATAACCATTTGTTTTTATATGGAGAGAGTAGAATTCTAGGAAAGGGATGTAGGTATGTGTGGGGAGGTAAGTTGGGTAGGAGAGGAAGCAATTGCAGACAGAGAAGACAGCAGACAGGTGGTGTGTGACACATGAGAGGATAAACACCTTTGATGGGGGAGGGTGTTGTGGATTCTGAGAGGTATGTGCCTCCAGATGACAGTAGGGTGACTGACATCCCTACCCATGGGATGTCTGCACTGCTGCTTTACTGCCCTGAAGATGGCTGTGCTGGAGGCTGGGAAGCAGGGCCAGCAGGCCTCACCAGGTTGTCGAGTCAGCCCTCAGTCTGGTGCAGGCATCATTCATAACTCCTATGAACTATCCTGTGCACCATGGCAAGTAGTTGATCTTAGTTGACTACCATACCTCTGCCACCACTCCTGGGGGGGACTGGCCCTGTCCCCTTCCACCTGAAGGTGGTGCAGGCTCAGCAGAGGTGGCACCACCAGTCTGTGTCCCAGACACGCTGATACCCGGTGCCACGGCCAGCTGAGGTAAGGTAGATCAGCAGAACCAGCCTACCCTGTCATGCTGTGGTGATAGAGGTATAGCAATGTGCATAGGTTAGTTATAAACAAAACACTTTGATGTCCTTCAAGAATGCAACTGCAGTCATAACATATGGGTTGTCCTGCCTCAGGCAGCCCTCGGTCGGCCGGATTCCAAAGTCTGGGTCCGGCGTCAGCTGGTGTCGCCTCCTCTCCGACGTCAGAACGGCTGGAGTATAAAGGCATCGGCCGACGCCATCTTCTTCTGTCTTTCTTGTCGCGCGGTGCCTGAAGCAGAAGCAGTTCGCAAGTGCCGGTCGGTCAGCTCCTGTGTTTTCAGTAGCTTCATGTAGGGCAGCTATGACTGGGGCTGTTATACGTAGACATGCTTGGTTAAAAGAACAGCCACTACCAGACCATGTTAAAGTAAAGTTACTTGATGCACCTCTGGAAAAACAGAAGCTTTTTGGTGCTAATGCACAAGATGTGTTGAAGTCCATTGAGGAAAAAGCGAAATCAGTACAGACAGTCAAAGAGTTCCTCCAGGTTCAGCCACCCAGATTCAGCAGGAATTGGCCTTCAAAGAATTGGTCCTTTCCAGACACTGACAAGTTTCAAAGGGGAAAAAACAGGCATGCCCGAGGTAGAGGGCAATACCGAGGCTCCTACAGGGGCCACCAATGGCAACCACCAAATCAAAGAAGTGGCGCAGGCAGTTCAGCTGCACCACAAGGACAACCACAATGTCTTGACTTTCATACCGTCTACAAAGGCTCAAAGAGAAGCACCTTTGGGCGGAAAATTATCCTTATTCTCAAAAAACTGGCATATCTTAACCAAGGACAAATGGATTCTGGATTTAACAGACAAAGGTTACAGATTCCACTTCCATACTTTACCAATAAGACAAGGCATGCCAAACCTGCCAATTCATCAAAGGGCAGAGGCACTCATTCAAGTTTCAAAGCTGTTAAATATAAAAGCAATAGAAAAGGTCCCTCCACAGGAACAAGGCCAGGGATTTTATTCAAGGCTGTTCCTTGTTCCAAGAAAGGAAAACAAATGGAGGCCTATACTGGACTTGTCTACTCTAAATACTTATCTCATTGTGCCAAAGTTCAAAATGCTGACGTTGCAGCAACTCCTTCCCATGCTGGGCAAGGGGTCTTGGCTGGTCACTCTGGACCTCAAGGAGGCATACCTGCATGTCCCAATCAGACAAAGCTGCAGAAGATACCTCAGATTTCTTGCAGGGACAGAGCATTATCAATTCTCAGCATTGCCGTTTGGCTTATCTACTGCAACCAGAGTGTTCACGAAATGCCTGGCATCAGTAGTGGCACACTGCAGACTCCAGGGGATTCAAATATACCCCTACCTGGACGGACTGCCTCATACAAGCAGACAACAAACAAACCTTGATAGCAAACTTGGACTATGTCATTCAATTACTACAGGCCTTGGGATACACAGTCAACATTCAGAAATCAAGACTTCTGCCATCCCAACAGATTGTTTTCCTAGGAGCCAAACTGGACACAAAAACACAAATGGCTCATCTCACAGAGGAAAAACAACAGCAGTTACCAGAGTACTTCAAAGGCCTAGCAAAGCTCTCCCAGCTGACTGCAAGGAAAATCCTGCAGGCCCTGGGGTTCATGGCATCTTGCATTCTTCTGATACCTTTGGCAAGACTTCATATGAGAAAGCTGCAATGGTACTTAAAAAGCTTATGGTCCCAATGCAGCCAAAGCCTAGAGGACGTAATCCCACTCATTCCATGTCTACAAAAAGAATTTTTGTGGTGGGCTCAAACAAGTCAGTTAAACAAAGGCACGTCTTTCAACAAACCTCAAGCAGGTCAAATGATTACAACGGACGCCTCAGGCCATGGATGGGGGGCGCACATGGAGGGCAGATGCATTCAAGGTCAATGGACACCAAGGGAAAGGCATCTGCACATAAACCAAAAAGAGATGTTGGCAGTGATACATGCAATCGAGACTTTCGAAAAATCACTTCAACAAGGACATTTACTAATAAGGACAGACAACACCACTGTTATGTGATATATAAACAAGCAGGGAGGCGCTCATTCTTATCCCCTCTGCAGACTAACAATGATTCTCTGGGAAAAATCCCGAAGTCTGAAGATTCATCTGCAATCCCAGTTTGTGCCAGGCAAGGACAATGTACTGGCGGACAAGCTGAGCAGAAATTTCTTGGATCCACACGAATGGATGCTGCATCCTCACATTTTCTCACAAATAACAAGGACATGGGGAAGACCGGACATAGATCTCTTTGCTTCTCACATGAATCATCACCTGGAAAAGTTCTGTACAAGGACCCACCATCCTCTAGCCTGGAAAACGGATGCTCTCTCATTCAGCTGGAATTCCCTAACAATTTATGCATTCCCTCCTCTACCACTGCTGACCAAGGTGATACTGAAGATCAAAGCAGAACAACCAACAGGCATTTTGATAGCTCCAGACTGGCCAAGGCAGCACTGGTACCCATTGCTATTGAGCATAACTCGGACCAAACCGTGGCCTCTGCCCCTATGGCCTCTGCTTCTAACAACACAACTACAGGACTGTTCATCAAAACCTGAAAACATTGCATCTGACAGCCTGGAGGTTACCCTAACTCCTTCCGATATCTCTCTTTCCAAAAAAGTTCAAGAGATCTTACTGGAAGCATGCAGACCTTCCACCAGAAAAACCTATTCAGCCAAGTGGAAGAGATTCATCATCTGGAATGCTAACAGGGGTCAGGATACAACAGTATTGAGTATACCTCAGATATTGGAATACTTGGCAGAAATGTTTCATACTGGTCTCTCATATTCCTCCATAAAGATTCATGCCTCAGCAATCTCAGCAAAATACAACTGTGATCCACCTGTGTTCTCGCATCCTTTGCTAAGGCAGTTCCTAAGAGGGATAAAGAATATCAAACCTCCCAGGAAACCGCTAGTACCTGCATGGGACCTCAATTTCGTCTTGGAAAAATTAACTCTTCCTCCCTTTGAACCAGCAGCAACTTCAGAAATGCAATTTCTCTCATGGAAAACGTTTTTTCTATTTGCAATCACATCAGCAAGAAGAGTCTCGGAGATACAGGCACTCATGGCAGTACCTCCTTTTCTCATTTTTCATCAGGACAGAGTCTCTCTAAGAACCAAGCCTACATTCATGTCAAAAGTAATTTCCAGGGTGTCTCTAAATCAAGCCATTCACCTACCTACTTTCTTCCCCAATCCTCAAAACAGGGGGGAAGCACTGCTGCACACTTTGGACATACACAGGCAACTACGCTACTACTTGGACAGAACTAAGGCCACCAGAAAGTCTGACCAACTGCTTGTAGCCTATGCTGCTGGAGTACAAGGAAAAGCAATCTCCAAACAAACAATTTCCAAATGGATTGGATACTGCATCAGATTCTGCTATTCTTTTCATGGAAAAAGTGTGCCAGCCAATATTAGGCCACACTCCACCAGAGCTATAGCCACATCCACAGCTTTCCTAAGAGGAGTGGCTACAAAGGACATTCTAGAGGCTGCTACATGGAGCTCCATGCATACATTTACCAAGCACTACAACCTGCCTTTATACTCCAGATCCCGAGCAGGCTTTGCTTCGGCAGTCCTGCAGGGCATTTCAGCTACACCATCACTTTCTTAGTTCCAACCACCCCCAGCTTGGCTATGGTATTCAACCCATATGTTATGACTGCAGTTGCATTCTTGAAGGACATAGTACAGTTTTGTACCTACCATTAAATGTAGATGTCCGATAGATATGCAACTGCAGTCTGATCTTCCCACCCTCCTACCCCTCTACAAACTTCTTTATGGGTTCACTCCCCCTATTCCTATTAACTGGGGGTATCTCCTATGGTGTATCTGTTTATTACTGTTGTGCATGTCTGGAATTGTTTATCCATTCACCAAATTTAGCCTTCCTAGGAGGGCACCTGGCATCTGGGGCAAGAAACACTGAAGAAGATGGCGTCGGCCGATGCCTTTATACTCCAGCCGTTCTGACGTCGGAGAGGAGGTGACACCAGCCGACGCCGGACCCAGACTTTGGAACCCGGCCGACCGAGGGCTGCCTGAGGCAGGACAACCCATATGTTATGACTGCAGTTGCATATCTATCGGACATCTACATTTATGGTAGGTACAAAACTGTACTTTAGTAATAACAGCATGCCAGAACATTGGAAATAACCCAATCGCATTTCAGTGCATATAATGTGGAACACAACAATAAATAACATAACAGTCAGTATATTAACACCATGCCAATAACAGTTGCAGCATAAGGCCAACAACATAGGTAATTCAACAAGATACGTTCATATGCAACCATTATAATACAGAACAATAATAAAGCACATGCCCCAAAATAAAGTTTAATTTAACAACAGATGTTAATAGTAAACCATACTTAATTAATAAATGAAGATAAGGAGTGAGGAGAGAGAGAAATCAACAGTCCATTAATACCATTATAGTCTATTTCATGGGGAACAGTACTGCTAGCTACTCTACAGGTCTGTCCTTTCTTTGTTTACAAGTGGACTATAGCTGCTGTAGCATGTACATACCTCTCAAGCTATCCACATGGTGAAATATGGGCCAAGCCGTAACGACTGCAGATAGTAAACTACACACAACACTTGCACATCAGGTGGAGCTATACAACTACCAAGGTGTACTGTGGGCTGATGTAGTGATACATTCCTGGTTAGATACCATGCTGATGGTAAATGTGTGACAGAGGAATTACGCACTACTAATTACATTCTGTGACAGCATGACACCTGAGAAACATGTATGTGTACAGTACAAAAACTATACCGCTATCATGCCTTGCTTGACAGGCATGGGGATAGAAACCCATAGCAGTGACTGCAGAGGGCATCCGCATCAACTGTATTAATTAACTGCAGCAAACTTTAACAGACCCTCCAGGCATATACAGCCATACCAATTATTAAACATTTTATTCTTTTAGTTTATTTTATTAATATTCTTATATTTTATGCTGTATATTTACATACCTGGTAATGATTTTAACAGTCTGTGACATCTAAACACACAATTATTTACCCAGACGATGGGCTAACTCACCCATTTTGCTGTAGTTCATGTGAAGAGAATATCTTTAATCTTTTTGTGACTCCTACTGTCATGTATAGTGCTACAGAGCACTGGGCCTGAACCCTGGTCTGTGTGTGGCAAAATGTACTTCAGACAGAGCATTTACAAACTTGAGCTACTGAGTCACTGCTGCTGACTTACTAACTGATATTTGCCTAGACCTCACCTGGAATCAGTATATGACCTGGTAATAGTGGCACAGTTTTATAGTAGACTGCAGTGACAGTTGAACACACAGGCATGAAATTCAAGTCAAGCATGACAGAAATACTAGGTAACTTATACATTACTACATAAAATGCAGGTGTACACAGTATATTGTTAGTGGGTTGAAATATCTGTGAAGTTTACAAACCATATCAGATTATTGGGTTGGCTACCTTACCCATATACATTTGCAGACAGTATATTTGCAGTCTACAACTATTATGCTGTTATACTTGCTTGCAACACTGTACCTCAGAGCCTGAATGCATTTAGCTGAAATGCAAAGGTTAAAACAAGACAGTCCTGATATACACAGTATACCTTGGGTGTTATTGCTAGTGCTTCATGTGTTATTGCTGGACAGGTGTCATAATTAATTTCTTGTAAAACAGCTCTGAGTCTACACTTACTGCACAACACTCTTACATTGAGGCAGACACTGCGTTGTTATAGCAGAACAGTTGTCATAATTGATTTTTATGCCAAACAGCCCTACTTCCACACATTGCACAACACAGCTTTATTTAGAGGTACCTTAATGCAGTCACTGATGTTCTTCGTGTTTCACTGTTGCAGTCATTACATTTGGGTTATCTGCTTGCAGGTAGCCCTCAGCCGGCCTGATTGTCAAAGTCTTGGGTCCTGCATCGGTTACTGTCTCTTCTTCCATGACATCAGGTAGTCAGGGGTATAAAGCATGCAGCCGACGCCATTACATCAGTCTTTCTTGCCGTGCGGTGCCTGAAACAGAAGCAGTTTGCAAGTGCTGGTTGGCCGACTCCTGAAATTTACGATGTGAGAGTGTTCAATCTTGCCGTTTGTTCTTACACCTGGGTTCGGTGCCGATCCTCGGCTCCGTGTCAGCCGCTTGGCAAGCTCTGCATCGAGAAGAAGCTCGAGACCAACCTAACTCCCACAATCCCCCTCTGCCTTTACCTCAGATCTAGTTTGCCGCTGCAACGTTCGCATCATTTTTGATGAGCTCGGACCACCTCAAGCTAAGATTAATTATTTCTTATATTTCTTATATTTTTTCTCTTAAAATTTATTCTTAAGGTTGACTGTGTGTCTGTGTGAGTAGTGTATCGAGGGTTTCTCGGTTCCGTATATAGTTTTTTATATACTTTATTAGAGTTTTTCCTCGGGGCCTACCCCACCCTTTAACTTCTGGATTTGACTATTGGATTGACTATTTTACAGGATTTGACAAAATTTTGCTGGATTGGACAAATTTACTGGACTGGGCAATTATATTGGCTGTTACACTGTTTATTGTATTTAACTTTGCAACATGTCTGAAAAAGCTAAGTCAGGCTTCAAACGGTGCCAATGTGGACAGAAGATGTCTGTTACAGACGATCATAGTTCCTGTGTCTACTGTCTTGGCCCTCTCCATCTGCAAGAAGACTGCTCCATCTGTCATTCTTTCAGTGGAAGGGTCATGACAGATAGGCGCAGGAAACTTATGGATAGGGGCCCTTTGAAGCCTGCATTCCAAGAGGCTCTGGATGCATCAGACCAGACATCCAAATCCTCGAAGGAATCGAAGACGTCGGAGCCCAGGTCATCGGCTCCGAGCTCTTCATTCAAAGTTCGATCACCGGTTCCACAGACTTCGGGGCCGAGTGTTGAACTGTTGTCAGTTACCGAGCCTCGAGTCTTGGAACCGGTGACGGAGCTCCCTCCTCCGGCACTTTTGAGGTCGGCTCCGTCTTCGATTCCTTCGACGCGTTCTTCCAGGCCCCTCTCCGACACCGATGTAGACCGCGTGGTGCAGAAATTGATGGAGAATACAGCCTTGCCCAAACTCATCTCTGTCTCCTCCCAGTTGGTGTCGAGACTCGAAGCCCTTCCCTTATCTCCACCTGTTCCTCCTCCGAGGCCTATCCAGTCTTCGGAGCCGGGAGAGGCTGATCTGCTGATTGTGGAGCCCTCGGTGCCAGAACCGTCCTTTTCTCGGTCGGCTCCGTTCACCTCGACTCCGTCGGACCCAGTACCGGAGTCTCGGAGCCGAAGATCCATCCTTGGATCCGGGACTGAGAGTCGGACCGATGTTTCTCTCTGGGCCTCGGCTCGGATCGACTCGGCTCTGTCCTCGGGGTCGATGCCTCGTGCCTGTCTCGGGAATTCCTCCGATTTCTTCGAACCGGAGATACCTCGACTCGGGACCCGGGGGCCTTCGACCTCATGAGGAAGGTATTATCTACTCAGACGACCACTTCAGCAGAAACAGCTTCTCCTTCCCATAAAGGACCGTTATCCTCCTCTGCACCCACGGCTACATCTAAGCTGCCGAGCACCAGTGTCCCAGCCACCCCTGGAGGGTGCCCCCTCTTCCTCGGAGGCTTCCTCGGATGCCCCCCCGAGGAAGTTCCGAGGAAAAGATTGTGTAAGAGGAGACACTTGGATTCTCCACAAGAATCCTTGACATCGGACACTGACTTGGATGAGTCAGAAGGGTCCCCAAAGTCACCCTCAGAGGATGGCTCCTTTTCTGACATCCTGGAGATCCTAAAGCAGAGAGGTGATTGGCAATCCCTTCCCCCTTCTGAGGATGAGTCAGTTTTGCTGAAGGCATTCGGTGCTCGCCCTTCTTCCTCCTGGGTTACTCCGCCCTTCGATGAGTTGATGGAATTGATCGCTCGAAGGGCGTGGGAAGCACCTGACACGGTGGAGCCAGTCCCTAGAAAGCCCAATAAATATATTACTGGCCCCCAAGATAAGGCTTATCTGACAAAGGGAGTGCCAGTGGATGCTATGGTGGTGGCAGCGGCCACGAAAAAGGAGATGTCTGAATCTTCCTCATCTGTCCATCCGCTTAACAGAGATTCTAGGACTATGGACAGGTATGGGAAGCGCATTTTTAGTTCAGCGGCTTTTTCCATGCGATCCCTGAACTATTTGACCCATTTCATACGGTTACAGAGGGATCTAATCAAAGAGTTGGGAAATACCCTCCAGGGTACTACAGATGCTGCTGTCTCGGAGAAAGTTACAGCACATCTCAATACCCTTACATCTATTGTGAACTCGTCCATGAGGCTGATATCATACGCAGCCAAAGGATCGAGTAGGGCAGCGGCTTCAGCGATTGCTCTTCGTAGACAATCCTGGATGCGCTTATGTTCCTTTGCGGAAGCCTTCAAGTCTTCCTTTACTAACGCCCCATTTGATGGTGCCACTCTCTTTGGCCCCAAAGTAAAGGAGACCCTTACCCGGTGTGAGCAAGAGGGAAAGACTCTGTCTGCTGTCGGAGTCTGTTTTTCCACCCCATCCAGACCGTACCCCAAGGGGCAACGTGGTGGAAAAATGTGGTTTCGAAAACCCCAAGGCTCTTTCCCAGGCACACAGGGTGATGCCCCTCTAGAGGCAGAGGAGGGGCAGAGGTGGAAGATGTCGCCCTGGCCGCAGAGGGGGTCCGCTAAACCCAGGTGACAGGGATACACCCCTGGGAAACCTTTCCAGCACTCCTGAGAGGAGGCCGACTGTCCTGCTCTGGAGGCAGTCGGGTCGCTAGCTTTATACCCTCAGGCCTGGCAAAGTCTTACATCAGACAATTGGGTAAAAGCATTGTTACCAGAGGTTACAGAATTCCTTCCTATTACCCCCAGTTCCAGAGAAAAGACTCCCAGATGTGCCGCCCCATCTGCGAGGCCCTGCAGCTATAGAAATTTCAAAGCTGCTAGAAAAAGAGTCATCCAACCAGTCCCAGCGGACCAAAGAGGATTCGGAACTTACTCAAGGTTCTTTTTAGTTACAAAAAAGACAGGGGACTGGAGGCCAATTCTGGACCTAAGCAATCTCAATACCTTCATCAAGAAAGAAAAGTTCCGGATGGTCACGCTTCAATCGATCCTTCCATTCTTACAGAAGGACGACTGGATGTGCTCAATAGATCTAAAGGACGATACTACCACATCAAAATGGCCAGGGCCCAGGGATCACTTGCGCTTCCAGCTGGGAGCCAGTCACTTTCAGTTTCGAGCCCTGCCCTTTGGTCTGACCTCAGCCCCCAGGGTTTTCACCAAATGCATGGCAGTGGTAGCGTCTCACTTGAGACGCCTGGGATTCCATGTGTTTCCGTATCTGGACGACTGGCTCCTTTCTGCCACCACCCAGCGTCAACTGATTCAGGCCAGGGATTACACACTACAGCTTTGTGTTCATCTCGGAATTTCCGTAAATTTCGAAAAATCTTTACTACAGCCATCACAGCATATCTCATTCATAGGAGCAGAATTGGATACGCGTTGTTTAATTCTAAGGCTCCCTCCAGAAAGGATAGCCTCACTACAAAGCCATATATCTCTTCTTCTGTCATCCAGAAAATCCCCAGCAAAACTGGTTCTGAAGGTTTTGGGTCTCATGGCAGCTTCTCTCATTGCGATACCCTTGGGAAGACTGCACATGAGAGTTCTTCAATGGCTACTGTTTGCACAATGGTCATTCCAACAGTTACCCCTGACACACGAAATTCTCATCACAAACATATGCAAATCACACTTGGCCTGGTGGCTCCGGACTTGCAATCTTTCCAGGGATCACTTGCGCTTCCAGCTGGGAGCCAGTCACTTTCAGTTTCGAGCCCTGCCCTTTGGTCTAACCTCAGCCCCCAGGGTTTTCACCAAATGCATGGCAGTGGTAGCGTCTCACTTGAGACGCCTGGGATTCCATGTGTTTCCGTATCTGGACGACTGGCTCCTTTCTGCCACCACCCAGCGTCAACTGATTCAGGCCAGGGATTACACACTACAGCTTTGTGTTCATCTCGGAATTTCCGTAAATTTCGAAAAATCTTTACTACAGCCATCACAGCATATCTCATTCATAGGAGCAGAATTGGATACGCGTTGTTTAATTCTAAGGCTCCCTCCGGAAAGGATAGCCTCACTACAAAGCCATATATCTCTTCTTCTGTCATCCAGAAAATCCCCAGCAAAACTGGTTCTGAAGGTTTTGGGTCTCATGGCAGCTTCTCTCATTGCGATACCCTTGGGAAGACTGCACATGAGAGTTCTTCAATGGCTACTGTTTGCACAATGGTCATTCCAACAGTTACCCCTGACACACGAAATTCTCATCACAAACATATGCAAATCACACTTGGCCTGGTGGCTCCGGACTTGCAATCTTTCCAGCGGGAGACCATTTGTACTACCCACGCCGACAGCTACGGTGACCACGGACGCTTCCCTGATAGGGTGGGGGGGCATCTTTCAGGGACAGACAGTCCAAGGCGAATGGACCAATTTAGAGTACAATCTACACATCAATGTTCTAGAGTTGAGGGCAGTGTTTCTAGCGTTGCAACACTTTGCTCCCCTTCTTCCTCTAGGGACAATTGCAGTTCAGACGGACAACATGTCCGTAGTCTGGTACATAAACAAGCAAGGGGGAACCAAGTCTTATCAGCTATGCGTAGAGGCCATGAGAATCTGACAATGGGCGGAGTCCACGGGTCGCTTTCTGATAGCAACGCACATCCCGGGGTCATCCAACGTCATAGCCGACAGGTTGAGCAGAGCAATCCTGTTACCTCACGAGTGGTCCCTCAAACAGTCAGTTACGAAGGAAATTTTTCACAAGTGGGGCCAGCCTTCCTGCGATCTCTTTGCGTCTCCAATGAACGCCAAATGCAGGAGCTATTTTGCCCTATTACCCCCTCCAGGGGAAGTCCCCAGGGACGCTCTGGTTCACGATTGGCCCCCGGGTCTCCTTTACGCCTTTCCTCCCTTTCCCCTGATTGCAAAGTTTCTGCAGAAAGCCAACAACCTGCAAAGGACGATTATCCTCATTGCCCCATTCTGGCCTTGTCAAATCTGGTTTCCCTTTCTTCTGGCACACCGCATTTGGGAACCCTGGATCCTGGACCCGGAGCCGGATCTACTGACCCACTCGTCAGGGGCTCCCCACCCGTCGCTACTTTCCCTCAGACTAGCAGCTTGGCTGCTCCACTTCCCTACGTAGCCAGGTCTGATCTTCTTTCGCCTGCGGTTCAGAATATACTAGTGGCTTCTCATAAAACTTCCACTACAAAGACTTACACTAGTAAATGGAAGCGTTTTGTGCACTGGGCAAATACACAACAATTGGACCCTGTGATAGCTCCTTTGAATAAGATCTTGGAGTTTTTGACCGAGTTGTTCCACCAAGGAGCTTCTCCTGCCACTTTGAGAGTGCAATTGGCTGCCATTTCGAACTTTCATGTGGAAGAATGTGGGGCTCCTATTATGGCTCACAGACTTTGTAAGGCCTTTCTGAAAGGATCTTTCCATATTAGACCACCAGTTAGAACTCCTACATCACCTTGGAACTTGAACCTTCTATTATCTCAGCTGATGCTACCACCGTTTGAACCAGCCTCTTCCTGTCCTTTGAAATATTTGTCATGGAAGACCCTCTTTTTGGTGGCCATTACATCAGCCAGGCGGGTGTCGGAGCTTCAGGCCCTTTCCATTAAACACCCTTATTTGATCTTTCACTCTGATAGAGTATCTCTTCGCACTAATCCGTCCTTTCTCCCCAAAGTTTGCTCCGTTAATAACATTAATCAATCCATTGAGCTCCCTACCTTTTTCAAAAACCACTCCAATAAGTTGGAATATATGTTACACAAGTTGGATGTTCATAGACAACTTAGATTTTACTTGGATAGAACAAAGGATCACAGAAAGACAGACCAGCTTTTTATAGCCTTTGCAGACAGCAGGAAAGGTATGGCAGTTACTAAACGAACCCTTTCCAAATGGCTAACTGATTGCATTATTTTTGTTTATGCTGCTTCGGAACAAACTTTACCTGTCAAGCCCAAGGGGCACTCTACAAGATCAGTATCTACATCCCTGGCTCATGCAGCTCGCCTACCATTGGACACTATTTGTGCAGCTGCCACTTGGTCTAAACCACATACATTCATTTCTCATTACAAGGTAGACAGGGTTTCTAGGGACAGGGCAACCTTTGGTTCCACTGTGCTCAGGAACGTTCTTCCGTGAGTTCCTCAGGAACATGGAGCTAGGGACGCTACCCAGGTGTAAGAACAAACGGCGAGATTGAACACTCTCACATTTAGAAGTTATGTCCTTACCATAACGTTCCATGTGGAGTGTTCATCTCGCCTTTGTTCTTACATTCCCACCCTCCCACCCTCAGGAAGAACGTCCAGTTTGGTGTCTGGTTTGGTTTCTCCTGCTTCTGCCTTAAGCAGTTGTTGTATATATGTATATATATATATATATATATATATATATATATATATATATATATATATGTTTTTCAGCTATGTTGTTCTTGGCATGAATGTGTTGTTCTCTCTGTTGACTTCTGGTTTGCTTGCAAACTAGATCTGAGGTAAAGGCAGAGGGGGATTGTGGGAGTTAGGTTGGTCTCGAGCTTCTTCTCGATGCAGAGCTTGCCAAGCGGCCGACATGGAGCCAAGGATCGGCTCCGAACCCAGGTGTAAGAACAAAGGCGAGATGAACACTCCACATGGAACGTTATGGTAAGGACATAACTTCTAATTTTCGAGTTTCAGAACCGAAGTGTTCAGAAAAGCTAAGTACCACATTGGGGATCCTTTTTCTTGCTCTAAATCCATGTCCGTAAAAGTTAACAATTGTATTACTTGTGGAAAGTAAATACCTCATAAAGATTTTAGTACTGCATTCCTTGCTTAGGCCCAGACCATGACGTCCCTCGCTGTCGGTTTTGTGCCTTATTCAATCCTCAAACTATTTGTCTTCGGTTCATTTTCACATCAGACTATTTCGGTACTCTGTTTAATTATCCAGAAATGGCTTCGGTAAGCCATTCGATTACCGACTTTCTGAAAAAATGCAAAGATAACGACAGAGACGGACCGCATAGGTCCAAAGTTGCCGACGATGCTTCCGTTAAGCTAGTCGCCAGTTCGCCGGTATTCAGTGAGGCACTTTCAAAGCCCCTGATACTTGCAACTTCAGATTCGCAGGCCTCTACTGAGACCCATTCGGAGTCCAGTATGCTACAAGATGCTTCTTCGACTGTGGAACCTGCGGATGTCTCTACCTTGGATGGGTCCAGAGCCGCTGTGCAGGCACCGGCTTCTGAGGATGTATTCAGGCCTATTGACTTGCATACCAAACCGACTCCATCTTCTTCTTCTTCAAGGCCTAAAACTCGATCCACGCCTAAGAAACCAAAGTCCAAAGTGCATGGTCAGGCCTATATGCCTAAAAAACAAATGATAAGAATGGCTGAAGTCCTTATTACTCTAATTAGGGGAAGCCAGCCTTCTCCCTCTAAGAGATCTAGAACTGATTTTCCTTCTGATTCTTCTGATCAGGATTCTGAAATTTCTTTTTCTTCTGATGACCAGGATTTGCCCTTATCTACATATTGAGGATTCTGATGCAGAGGACTCCATTCCCTCTGCTTCCCCTTCAGAAGATTTCTCTTTTGGTGAAACTTTGCACACTCTTAGGCAACATTTCCGCTGGGAAAGCCAGGATTACCGTGACTCCAAAAAGAGGCTTAGTGAATTCTTACTCCTTCCTCAACACAGGCCTTTAGCTATCCCTCCTGAACTGGACATTGTAGATGATACCTTCTTGGAATCTAGCCTGGCCCCAGATACTTTACCTCCGGCTCCCAGGAAACCTGACAGGTATTACAGAGTACCTGATTCTCACAAGTTCCTCTTTAAGAATCCTACTGCGGACCCAGAGATCATTTCACAGGGACCCAAAGGCATTAAGGCTACTATTGCCAAAAACCCCTGCCCCGTCTGATAGAGATTCCAGGGCCTTGGACAGATGGGGTAAGAAGGTATACACTTCTGCTACTTTGGCCATTAGGGCCTTAAACTGCCAGTTTCATATGTTAAAGTATCAGCAGCATATTATTGGATTACTTAAACAGAAACTGATGTTGATTCCTGACTGTGCTTAAAATAAAGAATTACAGGATTTAGTGCATTCAGCGGAACAAGTTAGTAAACATACTTTGCAATGTGGTTTTGACTCCTTAGAGGCATCTTGCAGGGCTGCTGTCACTGGGTGTGTTCTTAGAAGGCATGCTTGGCTTAAGGAGGAAACTCTGCCAGATCATGTTAAAGCCAAATTGCTGGATGCTCCCTTAAACCAAGACCGCCTGTTTGGCAACAACGCAGAAGAAGTACTTAAAAAGATGGAGGAAAAAGCTAAATCTATGCAAACTGTTAAAGATTTCTTGCAAGTACAGCCTCCCAGATTTAGCAGGCATTGGCCTTCTAAGAATTGGTCATTTCCTGTCTCTTCCAGGCCTTCTCAGTCCAAACCCAGGAACAGCAGACCACCTAGGCTACAGTCTCAAGGTACTCATAGGCCTAAGCAGTGGGAGGCTCTCACTTCCAAAGCTGGAAGTAGTAAGACACCCCCTATAGTAAGCTGTCACAATGACTTGACTTTAAATCTTCCAAGCCCTGCTCAACTGGCTGCTCCTTTGGGGGGAAATATTGCCCTGTATGCAAAAAACTGGGAACTCATTACCCGACTATTGGGTTTTAAATATAGTTTCCCAAGGGTACAGATTCCACTTCCACACCTTACCAACCCCAAACGGTTGGCCAGACTTGCCCCCAAATTAGTGGGCAGAGGCTCGGCAGCAGGTTCTCTGTCTTCTAAGTATTAGGGCTATTCAACCTGTCCCAGCAGAGGAATGGGGACAAGGTTTTTACTCCAGACTTTTCCTGGTACCCAGAAAAGACCACTCTTGGCATCCTATCCTGGACCTGTCTATCCTAAACACCTTTTTGGTAAACCCAAAATTCAAAATGCTAACTCTTCATCAGCTGCT
This sequence comes from Protopterus annectens, assembly GCF_019279795.1. Lineage (NCBI taxonomy): Eukaryota > Metazoa > Chordata > Ceratodontiformes > Protopteridae > Protopterus > Protopterus annectens. Next base: position 1,744,726,515 of record NC_056728.1, read on the forward strand.
TCCCATGCTAGTCAAAAATGCCTGGTTGGCAACATTGGACTTAAAGGAAGCTTACCTGCACATCCCTATAATGGAATCTTGCAGAAAATACCTACGCTTCAGAGCAAGCTACATGCACTATCAGTTCTCTGCACTGCCCATTGGCTTATCTACTGATCCTAGGGTATTCACAAAGTGCCTAGCTCCAGTCATTGCATTCTGCGGGCAAAGAAATATTCAAATATACCCATACCTGGACGATTGTCTAATTCAGGCAGAAAGCCAGGGCATATTATTAAATCATCTGGCATTTGTAAAGAAACTGATAACCTCACTGGAGTACACCATAAACGAAAAGAAATCTCACCTAGTACCCTGCCAACAAATTGTATTCCTGGGAACAAGCTTGAACAAAACTTCCCAGATGGGCATACCTCACGCCAGAGAAACCAGTTTATTTGACAGCCTACTTCAAACTACTAGCCACAAAGACCCAGCTATCTGCAAGGAAAATACTGCAAGCCCTGGTGTTCATGGCCTCTTGCATCCTACTAATTCCATATGCAAGACTGCATACGAGGAAACTACAATGGTATCTAAAATGCCTATGGTGTCAACATTCTCAGGACCTGGAAACAATGATTCCTATCATTCCTTGTATAAAGACAGAGTTCTTTTGGTAGGCAGAGGCCAGCTACCCCAACAAGGGACTGCCATTCACTCTACCCCCTGCTGCCTAAACCCTAACAACAGATGCATCAGACTATGCATGGGGTGGCTCACTTGGCAGGGCAGTGCATTCAGGGCAAATGTAACCCAAGTCAAATGCACCTGCATATCAATCAAAAAGAAATGTTAGCTGTACAGAATTCTCAGACAGCCTTCAAGGACCACATTCTTCCAGGACAACTATTGGTAAAGACAGACAACACCACTGTTATGTGGTACAAACAAGCAGGAGAGAACCCACTCATATCCTCTCTACAGACTAGCCATGGCTCTGTGGAACACAGCCTTGAGCTACCAAGTGCACCTACAAGCTCAATCCTGCCAGGCAAGCTAAATACACTGGCAGACGACCTAAGCAGAAATCTTATGGACCCACACGAGTGGAAACTGGAACCAAAGATATTCAACATTTTGAGAAACAAATGGGGGAGCCCAGAGATAAACCTGTTTGCCTCCCCTCAGAACTACCAATTGGACAAATTCTGCATAAGGACTCCCCACAGACAAGCTTGGAAAGTGGATGCTTTGTCCTTCACATGGGAAAGCCTCTCAGTTTATGCCTTTCCCCCTCTGCCTCTTCTCTCGAAAGTTCTACTAAAGATCAAACAGGACAAACCAAGGACAATACTCATTGCACCAGACTGGCCATGCCAGCACTGGTACCCCCTGTTGCGCAGTATGTCACTGCAGGAACCATGAGACTTGCCTCAGACCCCTTCCCTGCTGTCCCAGCAGCAGGGCCAGATTCTGCACCCCCAGCTTCAAACTCTGAACCTTGCAGCTTGGCTAATTACCTGAGCTCTCCAATACCATCCCTCAGTAAGCAAGTGCTGGATGTCATTCTGGAGGCAAGGAGGCCTAGTACTAGAAAATCCTATACTGAAAAGTGGAAAAGATTCTGTTCCTGGAGCCAAACTCAGGGGATGGGCATAACAGTGCCCAGCTTACTGCATATTCTTCAGTACTTAACAGAGATGCTTCACAAGGGCCTTTCCTTTTCTTCTATTAAAATTCATGCCTCAGCCATTTCAGCACATTATAATACTGAGCCACCCCTCTTCTCTCACCCCCTGCTGAAGCAATTCCTCAGAGGGGCCAAAAATGTGAACACCCAGGAGAGCCCCTCCTCCAGCTTGGGACCTTAACTTTGTATTGGAAAAGCTGACTCTACCTCCTTTTGAGCCAGCTGCAACTGCAGAGTTGAAATTCCTTTCTTGGAAAACAGCCTTCCTTCTAGCCATCACTTCAGCAAGAAGAGTGTCTGAATTACAGGCCCTCATGGCAGTAGAGCCCTTCATCATCTTCCATGCAGACAGAGTGTCCCTCAGGACCAATTCTTCCTTTATGCCCAAGGTGTGGTATCCAGTGTGGTCCTTAATCAGTCCATTTATTTACCAGAAATCCACAGAACAAAGGAGAACAAATACTGCACTCTTTGGACGTGCACAGACAACTTAGATTTTATTTTGACAGGACTAAGCCTCTCAGGAAAACTGAACAGCTGCTGCTTGCCTTTGCTGCAGGGCAGAGGGGAAGGCCATTTCAAAGCAAACCATTTCTAAGTGGATAGGCCATTGCATTCATTTCTGCTATAAGCACCATGGAAAACCTACCCCACGGGGGATAAGATAACATTCCACCAGGGCTGCATCTACTTCAACAGCCTTTCTCAGAGGTGTTCCTACCAGGGACATCCTAGAAGCTGCTACCTGGAGTTCTGTTCATACCTTCACCAAGCATTACCACTTGCCTATATTTTCTAAATCCAGAGCTGGTTTTGCCACTGCAGTCTTGCAGGGCTTAATAGCTGGTCCTAATGCTCTCTAGTTGCCTCCTCCCTTCCTTAGCTTTGGGAATCTACCCAAATGTAATGACTGCAACAGTGAAACATGAAGAACATAGTGCAGTTGTGTACACTTACCATAAATGTAGATGTTCGAGTGTATTCACTGTTGCAGTCCTGGTTACCCTCCCTCCAGCCCCTGACTTCTATTGGCTATACCTCTCTTCTTGCTTACTGCATTTAAGCTTTCTGGTGTATTTGCTTTTAGTTGGAGGTGTAACCTTGTATATAATTGCTTCCCATTATGGGGGGCACCTGACATATGGGGCAAGAAAAACCAATGTAATGGCATCTGCTGCATACTTTATGCCCCTGAGTACCTGACGTCATGGAAGAAGAGACAGCAACCGATGCAGGACCCAAGACTTCGATAATCAGGCCGCTGAAGGCTACCTGCAAGCAGATAACGCAAATGTAATAACTGCAACAGTGAATACACTCTAACATCTACATTTATGGTAAGTGTACACAACTGTACTTTATAGTTTCACAATTTTATTGCACAGCAGTTGTAATGCAGGTGTTGCAATACAGCTGTAATTCTACAGTTATTGCAGTAGAAACTTTTTCATTTGCTTTATCAAAGTTAATGCTTTATTATTTCCTGCTTATTGCACTACAGTTGGCACTAGTCACTTATTGCAGTACAGGTTTATGTCCACATTCATTGCAATACAGTCTATACTGTATATACCTAATGGCAGTAAATGTTTTACTCTTTCTTGCTTAAATGACTATGGATTGCAAAATACATCTGCACTTGCCATACTCTCAGCGCAACCTGTCCAAGCGCACGGCATAAGCCTCAACATTGTGAGCTCTCTCTTCTGCAGCTGTAGGGGGAGAATCACCATTATGCATACCTGTCTGTCAAGTATTCATTTTGGGTATTGGTGAAACAATGGTAACAGTACTTACAAACTTGTGGGGCATTTCCTGCCCAAGCTTCTTGCACGCAGGTGTCCAGGAGATCTCCCTTCCTATGCTTCAGGTAGTCATAGTGTTGATTAACTTGCTCGCTTGTATGGGGGATACTTGTCATACTGGTGAGTTCATGTGCCAGCTGGTTCCTGGCCTCTGCCTTGCACTCTGAGCCTGGAACTGACCATGCAGCAGCCATTCTTCATGGTTTTTCACCCGGAGTCCAACCATGACCCTGGACTCCTGAATGCCCCCCCACTGTGTCCGGAAGTATATACCCTCTCCAACGCCAGCCATAATTACTACACAGTTCAGACTCCAACAGATTATGCTGTATTCCCACCTACTGAGCTTAATATAACCAGTTTTCCTGCCCTGACATGCCATTGGGCAATATTTAAAAATGCTGAGCATCTCTTAGCAGCACACAAACCAGGGCAGCTGAGCTCTGCTAAAACCCATATTCTTAGCAGTGCGCAAACAAGCCAAGCAGTGCATAAACAATTTCAGCTGTTATTGTGTTTATGTGGTACTTGGCAGGGCTTAGCAGGTCTTAGCAGAGCTTAGCTGAGCACAGCAGACCAGTATTTAAAAATAATTTGCATAATTTCTGTTTTGAACAAAAAATGTTAACTTGCCCTCCCATGTATTCAAACCCTGCACCTACTGCACATGAGGCTGTAACTGTACCCATTTATCTGCATGAATAGCTGGAATATTGCTATACCGTTACATATACCTCTGAGCTACTTTTAAACCATGCCGAGCACTGTGCGACGCAAACCTGCTCAGCTATGCTTAAACTTGACCTTTAGATAAATAATTAGACATCCGGTTTCTATTTTTAGATGTCTGGTGTCTCAGCACCGCTTAGCACTGCTGCACTCCACTCCATGCCGCACAAACATTATTTGTAAAAAAAAAAAAAAAAAAAAAATTAAAAAAAATTTAATTACATTGCTATACTCCAATTGGACAGTGCAGGGAGTGTGTTAGTCATCTGCAGAAACAGCACCACATTCCCTACACTGATTCAATAACCATGTCCCACGGCTGTTACTCAGCAATGCGCCATGATTAATATGCATGGCGCGCTGCCGAGGGGGAAACCGTGTACATGGACATGGTAACATTTTGTGTAAGCTCTACACTATGCTTATATGGAATTTATTAAATCAAGGGATATGTCTTTATTTTTTTTTACTATAGGATGTTTGTTTATTTTTCCATTTACGCATTACAGTTTTACATGTATTAACGTTTCTTTATTTCTACATGTTCCACCTTTTTATGCGGATAATATTTGATTATTCATAGTGTTTTAGATCTGGGTTTTGAATGTTTTACTGTTTTCATTATGGGATCAAACAGTCCTATACCACAGAAAACACCTTATTAATGAAGAATAGCTGGTTTGGAGCCCAAGTGCAACAATACCACACAGACTAACTAAAGCGGCCCTATAACTAACAGAATGTAATGAAGTGCAATTAACTACTTAAAGCAGCAGCAGACAGTGCATTTTTTGTAACTGCTAAAGTACAGTCAAGGTATACAAGAGATGTGCAAAAAAATACTTGCAGACCTTTTGTGTGCTTCCAGGCTCAGATAGAGTAGGTAAACACCTACTGCCACTAGATGAATAATCCCAATCCTCGTAATGTAAAAGCACAGTAAAGGAGTGTCTGGAGTGAAATGTTACCCCAAATTAAACTTAAACGATATGAAATGCTACCACAAACTTTAAAGATATGAATACAGCAGTGTATTTTAAACAGCTTACAAAAGTATAATTATTCAATAAAAGCATTTTGCTTTGTATAAATGAGCCAAGAGCCTCTCAGTTGTACAGAATTTATAAAGGCAGTAAAAACAAGATAAGCTGATTAATAAACCCTCTAGCCAATGAAACTACATGCTGATTAATAAGCCCTCTAGCCACTAAAACTACATGCAGTAATCTCAAGTGTTTTCCTAACCTAAATGGACCAGACTACCTCCCAGTACACTAGATGGAAAATCCAGTGACCTCTTGATATAAAAACAAGTGCTCGATGTGAAGGAACCATGTTATGCTTTTGCATGCCTTTTCATCAAGGTGTCTAATAGGATCACCAAATGTTTGCCCTCGCCCATGTCTGTGCTTTGGTCCATACCAACACAGAATAGCTATTTCTGGCAGTTTGCAGCAGCGGCATTTTGGTAATGAGGAGCCATATCATCCAGTGCAGTGCAGGCTGCCTTTGTTGTTCCACTCATCATTTTCCTGAGAACATCCTGACCCTCTCCACATTTCTCCATCAATTTCAGTGCGTGTTCTGCTGCAAATGATAAGTTGTGTTTTAGCAAGGAGCAACACAAAACCATCCTCTGCCTCAACAACATTTGTACCTGCTAAACTCTGAGGTTTAAAGAAGTCTGCCATAGCCCTTCCAGCTGCATGCTTGCAGTTCTCTGAGTTTCTCACTGCTGGCATGTTGTTGCAGATCATGTCAGCCACCATGATGGATTGTGAAATCTGTGCCACAGGTCTTGTAGATAGCATATTTTCCTCCGCACCTACTCACAGTCAAAAACACTTGCCCAAGTTGGCTGAAATGTGTATATCATTCTCTAGAGTGCCACCTATATACATATCCTTGCCCTTATGGTGATCCGTTTATTCTGTACCTAGCAGGTTTGTATAACAATGGTGTCACTGAACAAAGACAAAGAAATGGAGCTATTTTGCAGAAAGAAAAGTGTCAGAACCATCTCCTCAAAATCAAAGATATGGGCAATAGGCCCACAACCTACCCACATCACTGGAAATTTCCTGCCTCTGCACTATCTTCTCCTGCTTGTCTCAGCTCCTTTTGCTCACTATAAAGGCCTTGCATGATTAGATTAGTCACTCCCTTGCTTCCACAGTTACACTTGCAATCCTCCAGTGCTCACTTGCCCACTTAACCATTGTTGCAGAAGGGAGAGTGATTTTTATTGCAAAACGGCATTTGCGGCATGCTCAAAATGCCCTTGATTGAATTTTAAAATCCATGTTAAGGATAAACAAACCCAGCTTAAGAAATGTACTTGCAAAGCACTTCTACAAACTGACGCATGAAATGTACCTAAGCGATGGCAATAAATATATAAACGACATACATCATGCTGGTACTAGCTGTACTTCACTGTCACCGCTTCTAGCCCTGGCCTACACACTGGTCTGTACTTGGCAAAAGTGCCTCGAGAAGTTAATACAAAAAAAAAAAAAAAATCCTTGATTCCCGCCTTTACTGAACTAGAATAGTCCAGTCTTCAGGTATTGCTGATCTCTGGGCTGTGTCATACTTCCTGTGTTGCCCATATCCTTATTTGGATAGGAGGAAGCTTCTTTGTTCACCAGTGAGAATGGGGAGCTCTGAGCAGCCTATCTGTCCCTTGAGGAGTGGTTCCAGCCCAGTGACCTGTAGCTTATTGGCCGTTTTGGGCCATTTCCTATCTCTTTCTAACCCCCTGCTTTAAAGCCAGCTTTAGCACGCTTTTGCGCTTGTAATTTAAAGTTTGTCCTGTTTGTTGCATTTACCTGTTGAGGCTACACACTCAAGTGTGCTAGCCTGTGTTACATATTTATTGCATTTTTCTGCTGCTTGTTGCAAAAAAAAAAAAATATCCTTGTTTCCCATCTTTCCTGACATAGAGTAGTCCACATACAGGCATTGCTGTATTCTGGACTTTTGGAAAGTTCCTTTGTTGCCCATTTCCTTTCTTGGATAAAGGGAGGCTTCTTTGTTCACCAGTGGCAGTGGGGAGCTTGGAGCAGCCTATCTATCCCTGGATAGTCTATTGGCCGTTTTGGGCCAATTTCTAGCTCTTTCAAGTCCCCCTGTATAAAACCCACTTTGGTGCGGTTTTTGCGCTTGTTACTACTCAGCCAAGCTCCTTGTGGTCCTGCAGAGTGGTGCTAGCAGCAGAGAGGCTAAAAGAGTGATTGCTAACCTGATAAAAGTGTTTGTTTTCCTGTTACTACCTGGGCGACTGTCCGATCTAGCTCAACTGCAAGTATTTCTGCTTCTTGAACTATTTTAAACTGTTTAAAGTTGTTTTTGCACCTGCACTTTTAAAGTTTGTTCTGTTTGTTGCATTTACCTGTTGAGGCTACACACTCAAGTGCGCTAGCCTGTGTTACATATTTATTGCATTTTCCTGCTGTTAGTTGGAAAAAAGAAAAAAAAAATTTCCTTGTTTCCCGCCTTTCCTGACCTAGAGTAGTCCAAATACAGGCTTTGCTGTATTCTTGGCTTTTGGAAAGTTCCTGTGTTGTCCATTTCCTTTCTTGGTTAGAGGGAGGCTTCTTTGTTCACCAGTGGCAGTGGGGAGCTTGGAGCAGCCTATCTATCCCTGGAGGAGTGTTCCCAGCACAAGAATCTGGTAGTCTATTGGCCATTTTGGGCCAATTTCTAGCTCTTTCAAGTTCCCCTGTATAAACCCGCTTTAACGCGGCTTTGCACGATTTTGCACATAGCGCAGCATTGGGCAGCGCCGCTTAATTGGGTTTAAACCATTCTCGGCTCCACAAAGTGTGCTCTTCACTTTTTCCCTTAGAACTGATCTAGTTCTCATAATAAACACCCTATTCCCACTCTAAAGCCTAGCACTTGCTCACTAAAGCAATCATATAAGTCAGCACTAAAAAATTAAAAGCACTACACCCTCACAAACTCCCCTTGAGTACTTTGTTCCCCATTGGCCCTTTTTTCAATTATAAAGGAATTCCCAGTACTATTCTAGCATGTCCAAAAGTCAGTTGTCAATCTCCTCTCTGGTCCAGCTGGTGAATCTGGGAATCTTGAGGCAATGTTACAACTACCTCATGTACACAGACAACCCTCTCCTCCTCCCAATAATTCCAACACATGTGAGAGATGCAACCATATAGCCAAACTGGAGGCTAAGCTCTTTCAACTCTGTACTGGCATAACCAGTCAGGAGGAGAAGGAAACCACACTCACTACAATTCCAGTCCCACATAGACCTACCACGACAGCAAACCAAACACATAAACACACAAAAACATACTCTGAGGCTCTAAATAAAAATCTGCCTAAGCAGCAGAGACCTCCAAAGCAGACACCCAAGCAACCGCTACCCCAAAACAAAACGCATGCAACACATAGCTCACAAAGCCAGTGTGCTGAACAGTCACAGCCCTTAAGGCTAAACAACACACCTGATACACTTGTAATAGGTGACTCTATCGTCAGGCACACTGACGTCCCGCTCACCAGGCTGAACAAGAAGGTCACGGTGAGCTGCCTGTCGGGCGCTAGGATCCGCCACATAACACAAGCACTCATGTCACTCCAAGGCAAGTACAAATATGACTCAGTCATTGTCCATGCTGGTGTGAATGACCTGAGACGTACCTCCCTGGACTACATGAAAAAGAGACATAGAGGAGCTCTCTGAGCAGGTAGCCCAGGCCGGTATGACCCTGACCTTGAGTAGCATCTTACCCTCACCAAGAATGATATGACAATATGAAGACAAGATGATCAATTCCAACAATTGGCTTAAGTATTGGTGTCATTCAAAGGGGATCCAATGCCTGTCTGCCTGGGATGACATGCTCGACAAGCCACAATGCTTCACTAGGGACTGCTTGCACCTGTCACCCCTGGACTTTCGGATATTGGCAAAGGCTCTTGCCACCCCCATAGTGCCTTTTTTAGGCAAGGCTCAGACAAACCCACCTCCATAGGTATCACAAGGGATAAGAAACTAAGAGTAATGCTACTCAACGCCAGAAGTCGAAACCTCAAGATGCATGCACTCGAAACTCTCCTTAGCATGGAGAACATTGATATCTGTGCAGTAACAGAAACCTGGTTCAAGGCTCACGAGAGCACCCCAGCACTACCAGGTTATACCTCATACCATGTTTTTCGGCCCCAAAACGTGGACCGAACCACAAAAGGAGGGGGAGTATCAATATTCGTCAAAGATACCCACACCTCCAGGTTGGTGGCACAGCACGAAGCATCAGAGACTATCCATGTGCAACTAACAGTGGGTAAAACTGCCTTCCAGTTTATAGCCTGCTATAGACCACCCTCACAAACCCAGGAACCCCACTCGGCCTTCCTGAGAACACTGGAAAATATGAAGGTCTCTCCAAACACCATTATATTGGGCGACTTCAACTACCCTAACATAGACTGGGAGCATTACTCTAGCTCCAACACCCTAGCCCAAGGTTCCTAGAATTTATAAACTCAAATGCTATGGAACAACTTGTTGCCACTCCCACAAGAGGGGAAAACATACTGGACCTGATCATCACCAACATGGGGACTCTATGCTCCAGACCAGAAGTGTATCCCTCACTGGTAAGATCAGACCATAAACTAATCTCACTAAATATTCACATCCCGACCCCAGCCCCTGCCCAGAAAACCACAGTGAAAAACTTCTCTAAAGCAAATTTCACACTCCTCAAAACCGAGGTGGAATCCTTCAAAGCCTCCGGGCCTGTGGAAAATACGGCCCAGACCACAGAATCCTTTATAAACACATTCTTTGAACACCTTCAGGAATGCATGGATCATGCAATCCCAAATAAAACCAAGACCCAATCCTCCAAAGTTAGGCGGCCTGTCTGGTGGACCCCAGCCATAAACAAACTATACAGTAGAAGGAGGAAGCTACTACATGATAGAGCAAAATCCCAAATAGGGAAGGCATCTCTGATCACTATTAGCAAAAAACTATGGGCACTCAGAAAATCGTCTAAGGCCAGCTTCAAGAGAAAAATTGCACAGGACACTAAGGGTAATCACAAGGCTTTCTTTAGTTATGTTAGGAACCTGGGTGGGAATTCCCAGATATGCTCAGAATTAGTCCAAAATGACAAAAAATACACCGAGCCCACAGACATTGCCAACATCCTACCTGACAGGTTCAGCGCAAGCTTCTCCCTCCCCTACCCACCAAAAGGGCAAATATCTATCCCAGCAGAGTGCTGCCCTCCTGACATCTCAGATGCTCAGATAAGAGCTGCCCTCTCCAAAGCAAAATACACAGCATTAATGGGACCAGACGGTGTCCCGGGCTGCGTCCTACATGAACTCCAAGAAGTACTAAACCCAAACATAAAACTACTGTTCAATCTTAGCCTTACTACAGGATATGTACCCAAAGAGTGGCGTACGGCAACAGTGGTCCCTCTCCACAAAGGTGGTGCCTCAATGGATCCTGGAAACTATCGCCCCATAAGCCTGACTAGCTTGGTCTGCAAAGTTATGGAAAGGATCATCATGGACCTCATAAATAAAGATATTGGGGACCTACAGACACTGGATCCTACCCAGTTCGGCTTTGTTAAGGGCAGATCCTGCCTCTTAATCCTGGTTGATTTCTTTGAAACAGTCACCCTGGCCATTGATGAGGGGAAGGTGGTCCACACAGCCTACCTGGACCTTGCAAAAGCCTTCGATACAATACCCCACTTGGGCATTATAGATAAGCTCACCAGCTTAAATATAAACCCCTGTGTCACTAGATTGGTTGCAAACTGGCTCAAGGACAGAACCCACATGGTTAGAATTGCTGGAGCCATGTCAGACTTCAAACCAGTTACAAGTGGCGTCCCACAAGGCTCAGACCTGGGACCTCTCTTGTTCGGTATATATTTCTCGGAGGTACAGGCTAACATGGAAGGACTGTGGCTGACCAAGTTCGCAGATGACTGCAAACTGGGCGCCATAATCGACTCTCCAGCCAACACAAGCATCCTACAAAAGGGCCTCATGGAAACAGACAACTGGTGCCAGAGCTAAACGCCAAAAAGTGTATAGTCATCCCCTTTGGCAAAAACAAAGTGCCCACAAATTACCACATAGGTGGTAATCCATTAAGTATGGAAGAAGTAATTGGGGACCTGGGGACCCAAGTTGATAGCAATCTCTCATTTGACAACCAGGTGGCCAAAGTGGTTAGAAAAACATTTTATATAGCCCACCTAATCATGAAGGGATTCACATCTAGATCAGGGGAGGTCATGGTGCCTCTTTACTCATCCCTCATCAGGCCCATAATTGAGTACAATGCCCCTTTTGGGATGTACCTTACCAGACACCTGCAGCAACTGGAAAGACCCCAAAAGTACCTCACCAAGAGGATCAAAAGGATCAAACAGATGCCATATGCTGCCCGGTTAAAGAAACTCCAGCTCTACTCAGTGGCATACCGCCTGCTCAGAGGCGATCTGTGCCTGACTTATAAAGCCATGTCCAACCCGGAATTAATGGACATGCTGCACCTCAGAAAATCCAAATCCCATCGAGCTACGAGCTCGAGAGACTTGAACCTCAGCACTGAAATAAATAGGACATGCTGGAGGGACAGATTCATAACCCAGAGGCTCCCTTCACTCTGGAATAAAATCCCAGTCCAGGTTAGGCAGAGTCCCTCATTGACTATCTTCAAGAGGAATCTTGTTGAGTGGATGGGAGATAGTAGGTTTACCCCGGGTATCACTTCTGTGTCACTGTTAGACAGAGGCACAGTATACTAACCTCGAAAAAGGGCATAGCAAAATTCATTTAAAATGGGTGGCGAAAGCCAAACACACTCTGGCTAGGCTTATAAATGCCCTAGGGCAGATAGCCTAGTATGAACCTATGGCTCTCAGTACTTTTGTGGAGAATGTGACATTAGCAAAAGACATTATGTTTTGGAATGGTTCCGACCAAAAAATGCAAACTCTCACATTTTTAAGCACAAAGTCAAACAAAGCTTAAAGGCAGACAACACCATATCTCAACAAGGGACACTTGTAGAACAAGAAATCCTAATATCCTACTTTAAAATCCAAATAGCATAAAGTGCAACAGAAAGAGCCATTATAAAGAAAATATAGAAAGGCTGCAGTGATACTAGCATGAATATGCTTAGTTTCCAGTTGTGGAAACACTACTGGAAAAAATAATGCCACTGTGAGATAAACAATCAAGGACAAATCAGAGCAGAATGAGGGACAAATCCAGACTTAATCAAGGATACAAGATATTGCCACTATTTACCTGAGGTGTTCGCAAAATAAGAGAATGGGAATTAATAAACATTTTCTGAAGTGTAAGTCTATAACTTTGTCATTATTAAGTGTCATGTACGATATATTCTCCAGAAGGCACCAGCATAGCTCTCAACCAATCAAGACAAATCCAGACATAATCAGGGACATTCAGAGATATTTCAAATATTAGTGCAACTTGAGACATTGGCGAAATAAGTGAATGTGAATGAATAAACATTTTCTGAAACAACAAGGCTAATTTTCTGTTTCTTGTCAAGTACACAGCTCAACAAATTGTTGACAAATCCAGAAATAATCAGGAACAGAGACACTTGAGACACTCGTGGAATAAGAGAATGTGAATTGTGAAACAAGGTTATAATTCATCACCTCATCTCCAAAAATCATCCATTTTAGGAAGGAGTAATGGGGACAGAGCTAACTCTGGAGTTAAAAGCGGGGAATAGGCAGTACACAAATAAAAGGTAAATAAATTGTCAAACATCGACTTTTGCAAGCCCAACTCCTGAACTTCCAGACAAGTCAACTCCGTATAAATATCACATGCATGTGATGAGACACCGCACCAAAAATAATAAAAGCACTGCATTAAGGCATATGTCATCAGAACAGGAAACCTTATAACTTCACATCAAATGACACCCAAGTATACTGCAAGAACTACTGTACAAAAAATCCAGAACAGTGGCACAAAAAAGGCAAGGACTCTGGATTCAACTGTATTAATGTAAAAGCTCTTTAATGACAAATGCTTTTGTCCATAGACTTCATCAGGACACATAAAACCATTTGTGAGAGGCAAATATATATATATATATATATATATATATATATATATATATATATATATATCAAATACACATCTCAAATTCATCCCCACCCATTGACCTTACTAATTATTCCACCCATTGACCTTACTAATTATTCAACTAAATACAAAAACAACTTTCAAATTAACTGCATAATACATACAAATGTGTGCTACTAAAATCACTTCTTATTTAAGTGCAACATTCTATATATACCTAATGAAGTGATTAATATTAAGTGTTTTTTTAAGTCCTGTTTTTTTTAGCCTCAAATTTAATTTGCCAACTCGTTTCCCTTTGTTCTAAAAAAAAAAAATTTAAAATCTCCTCCCATTAAGTCAGCCTTTCCCTTGTCAATAATAGAAAAGAGAAATTTCTTATATTTATTGCAGTCCACTGTTTGCTTATAAACAGAACTATTAAGATCTTTATTGATGTTATAAACATGTTCGGTTATCCTTTCAAATAAGGCTCTAGTGGTCATTCCAACATAAAGAGCTATGCATCCACTACACACCTTGATGTATATAACCCCTATTGCTTTACAATTAAAATGCCCTGGTACCTTCAGTGTGTGTGGAAACGTTTCTAAAGACATGAATGGACCTTCCATTATTTACCTACCAAAGTTACAGGCCCCACATTTAAACATCCCCATGGCCTTACCTTTAAACCCATTGTCAGTAAGATACATGGAATTATCATTTTGCAACCACCCCTTTAAATTAAAATTATTTTATAAACAAAATTCGGTCTCAACCCTACTACTTTGAACAATTCACTATTTCCCTGCAGAATCTTCCAATTATTTTGAATATATCCGTACAATCTGTCGTCATATCTAAACTACAAACCAACTTTTTACCATTGGCTTCAAAACTATTGCTATTTGTGTAACTTAAAAGCTAAATTTTGAAATAGGATGATAGTGGGTGTACTGTTTTATTAAATACATTTTCCTTTAAATCGATTAAATATTTCCTGTCATACCCCCTTTCCATGAATAACTCTATAATAAAATTCAATTCCTTACATAACTTTCTCTAAGTTCTCTTTTCCATTATTGAGAAAGGAAAGGTTGATTTAAGGGGAGGAGACTTTAAAATTTTTTTAGAACAAAGGGAAATAAGTTGGCAAATTAAATTAGAGGCTGACAAAAAACAGGACTTTAAAAAACACTTAATATTAATTGTTTCATTAAGTATAGAAGGTTACACTTAAGATGTGATTTTTGTAGCATGAATTTTTATGTATTATTATGCAGTTAGTGATTTGAAAGTTGGTTTTGTATTAAATTGAATAATTAGTAAGGTCAATGGGTGGGGATGAATTTGAGATGTGTATATATATTTGCTTCTCACAAATGGTTTTGCATGTTCTGATGATGTCTGTGGATGAAAGCATTTGTCATGAAAGAGTTTTTACACTAATACAGTTGAATCCAGAGTACTTGCCATTTTCGTGCCATAATTCTGATTTTTGGTAGCAATGTCTGGTTATTGGGTTTAGGAGGAGCTGATGTTCATCGTGTTACCCTGCTGCAGTCCTCACACTTGGGTTATCCTGCCGTCAGGCGGTCCCGCAGTCGGCCCGAATTCCAAAGTCTTGGTCCGGCGTCGGTTGCTGTCGCTTCTTCCCTGATGTCAGTGCGGCAAGGGTATTTAAGAGGCATCCGACACCATTTTCTTCAGTCTTTCTTGCCGCGCGGTGCCCGAAGCAGAAGCAGTTCACAAGTGCCGGTCGGCCGACACCTGAGATTTTCGATGGAATTTCAGTCCGAAGTCTTCATTAAAGCTAAGTACCCCATTGGGGAATATTTTCTTGCCTCAGTCCGATGTCAGAAAAAGTTAACAATTGCATTTCTTGTGGGAAGCAAATACCTCATAAGGACTTCCATTCCTATTGTATTCCTTGCCTAGGCCCAGACCATGACATCACAGCTTGTTGGTTTTGCGCTAGGTTTAATAAACGAACTATCAAATGCGGTAATGACTTCGCACGGCATTACTTTGGTAGGAAGTTTAATTATATCATGCCGTCGGAGCAGCCGACGACCGCCACTCATAAAAAACACAAGGATAAGGATAGGCAGCCTAGGAATAAGCCAGACACCGAGGCCTCAGTTGGGCCTGTTGCCGGTTCTCCTGTTTTCAGTGAGGCGCCTACACAGCCCCTGACTGCCGCAGAACTGAAACCCCAGACAGCTGCAGATTCCCAAGCGGAGTCCACTAGGCCTACGCAGCCTTCTACCGACACCGGAGCAGAACTAGACACCGGTGCAATGCAAACACCTTCGGTTGCAGAAGGTGTATTTAGACCGACTACACTCACCATTAAATCTTATGCTAAACTTAAAACTCCTTTAAAACCAAAGAAAACTGTACCTCAGGCTACAGTTCAAGGCCCCATGCCTAAGAAACAGATGCTTAAGATGGCTGAAGATTTAATTACCCTTATCAGGGGTTCCCATCCCCCTCCTGATAAAAGACCAAGACAAGAGGAGGATTATGCATCCTCTGACCAGGTTTCTCTCTCCTCAGATACTTCTGAGGAACAGGATTACACTTCTCTACCTTATGAGGATTCTGAGACTGAAGATTCCATTCCCTCGGCTTCCCCCCCTGAAGACTACTCCTTTGGGGAAACTTTGCATACCATGAGGGAACATTTCCACTGGGAAGGCCAGGATTACTCAGATTCTAGGAAAAGGCTCCGAGAGTTCCTTTTACTACCCCAGCACAGACCTCTTGCTATCCCTCCTGTTTTAGATATTGCGGATGATGTTTACTTGGAGTCCAGTTTAAATCCAGACTCTCTACCTCCTGCTCCAGCCAAACCAGACAGGTACTACAGAGTACCTGACTCACACAAATTCCTTTATAAATGCCCTGTAGCTGACCCAGAAACAATTTCCCAGGGTCCTAAGAGAGCAAAAGTTTCTATGGCTAAAAATCCTGTGCCCTCTGAAAGGGATTCCAGAGCCTTAGATAGATGGGGAAAGAATATTTACACCTCAGCAACTCTGGCTTTGAGAGCATTAAATTGCCAGTTTCACATGCAGAAATATCAACAATTCCTGATGTCTCAGTTAAAACAAAAAATGAGCACACATTCAGAACAGCCTGAATTCAAGGAAGTCCAGGATCTTTTGCATGCAGCTGAACAGGTGGGCAAACATACCTTGCAATGCGGATTTGATTCATTGGAAGCTTCCTGTAGAGCAGATGTTACTGGCTCTGTCATACGTAGACATGCTTGGTTAAAAGAACAAACCCTCCCTGACCATGTTAAAGCAAAATTATTGGATGCACCTTTACAGCAGGATGTATTTGGTGTCAAAGCAGAAGAGTTTTTAAAGAAAATGGAGGATAAGGCAAAGTCTATGCAAACGGTTAAAGATTTTTTGCAGGTACAACCCCCTCGTTTCAGCAGAAATTGGCCAACAAAAAACTGGTCCTTTCCAGCTTCAGACGGATCACAGAGGGGCAAATACAGACGCCAGTCACAGGGCCCTTACAAACCTCGCCAATGGGGTTCTGCTACCCAGAAAGGAGGAGAAGACAGGCCCCAGGCTAGCAGAAGACAAACACACTGACTCTATCCTCAAACTACCAAGCATATCTCTCCTGGCAACTCCCTTGGGTGGAAAACTAGAATTTTTTGCAGACAACTGGCACATCATCACAAAAGACAAATGGGTTCTAAACATTGTCTCCCAAGGATACCGATTCCACTTTCATACCTTACCAAGGATCAAAGGAATGTCAAACCTGCCACCAAATCAGTGGGCAGAGGCACAAATACAAATCACAGCTCTCATGAACATGAAAGCCATTCAACAGGTACCTGCACAGGAGCAAGGACAAGGTTTTTACTCAAGACTCTTCCTAGTCCCAAGAAAAGGACAAAGCATGGAGACCCATTCTGGATCTTTCAGTTCTGAACACCTATCTGCAAGTACCAAAATTCAAGATGCTAACACTACAGCAGCTTCTTCCCATGCTGGGCAAGAATGCTTGGCTAGTCACTTTGGACCTCAAGGAGGCATACCTGCATGTCCCTATCAGACAAAATTGCAGAAGATACCTCTGCTTCATTGCAGGTTCAACACATTACCAATTCTCTACACTGCCCTTTGGCTTATCTACTCCGCCCAGGGTCTTCACAAAATGCCTGGCACCAGTAATTGCATACTGCAGACAAAGAGGAATTCAACTATACCCATACCGGGATGACTGCCTTATTCAAGCAGAAAGCAAGAACGTTCTTTTAAATCCTCTGGCATTTGTCAAACACCTTCTAAGTTGCCTAGGGTACACAGTAAATGAAAAGAAATCAAAACTAGTACCCTCAAAAAACATAATATTCCTCGGTGCCAGCTTGAATACAACGGCCCATATGGCTTTCCTCATGCCAGACAAGCAACGACAGCTGTTTCAATATTTCAAAATAATGGCAACAAAGACCCAATGCCCTGCAAGAAAAATTCTGCAGGCCTTGGGATTCATGGCATCTTGCATTCTTCTAATACCATTTGCAAAACTGCATATGAGGAAATTACAATGGTACCTGAAAAATGTATGGACTCAGCACAGCCACAGCTTGGAGACAATGATACCACTCATTCCCTGCCTTCAACAGGAATTTCTATGGTGGGCACAGGCATGTCACCTCAACAAGGGTCAGCCTTTCACCTTACCCATAGCCAGGCAAACTATGACAACAGATGCATCGGACTATGCCTGGGGAGCACACATGGCAGGGCAGTGCATTCAGGGCAAATGGACTACAGATCAGAGACACCTGCATATCAATCAAAAAGAAATGCTAGCAGTGCAGAATG
Source organism: Protopterus annectens (assembly GCF_019279795.1). NCBI lineage: Eukaryota > Metazoa > Chordata > Ceratodontiformes > Protopteridae > Protopterus > Protopterus annectens. The sequence goes on from NC_056728.1 coordinate 1,744,744,715, forward strand.
CCCTAACAGCTTTCAAGGACCTTTTACACCCAGGACAACTACTAATAAAGACGGACAATACCACAGTTATTTGGTACATAAACAAGCAAGGGGGCACACATTCCTACCCTCTGTGCAGGCAAGCAATGACCTTGTGGAACACTGCACTCTCTTACCAGGTTCAATTACAAGCACAATTCCTGCCAGGAAAGAAAAACACATTGGCAGATGACCTAAACGGAAACATCATGGATCCACACGAATGGAAACTAGATCCACAAGTATTTGCTATGATAGTTCAAAGATGGGGACGCCCAGACATAGATCTGTTTGCAAGCCCCCACAACCACCAACTTCAAACATTTTGCACAAGGACCTTCCATCCACTAGCTTGGAAAGTGGACGCCCTCTCATTCAGTTGGAAAACATTAACAGTTTATGCCTTCCCTCCACTGCCTCTTCTAGCAAAGGTGCTGCTGAAAGTCAGACCCACCATGGATTTTGCCACAAATTCCTCACCTGCTCACCCAGCGAGACCATCAGATACTACACAGCCAGCTCAAGACTTTAAACCTGGCTGCATGGCAAATTATCTAAACAACCAACCAACACCCTTATCCAAAGCTGTTATGGATGTCATTCTGGAGGCCAGGAGGCCCAGCACCAGGAAAACCTATTCAGACAAATGGAAAAGATTTTGCGCCTGGAACCAGGCTAAAGGCCTAAACCCCCTTGATCCAAACATCCCTCAGATTCTACAATATTTGACTGAGATGTTACACAAAGGACTTTCCTTTTCATCTATTAAGATCCACACCTCAGCAATTTCAACGCATTACAGCATGGATCCTCCTTTATTTTCACATCCCCTCCTAAGACTTTTCCACAGAGGGACTAAAAACTTAAGACCACCAAGGAGAGCTCCAACACCTACTTGGGATCTCAACTTTGTTCTGGAAAAGCTTACACTGCCGCCCTTTGAACCAGCTTTTTCAGCTGATTTAAAATTTCTTTCATGGAAAACTGCCCTACCACTAGCAATAACCTCAGCTAGAATAGCCTCAGAGCTACAGGCACTAATGGCAGTGGAACCTTTCATCATTTTTCATCAAGACAGAGTCTCTCTATGAACTAATCCTTCCTTTATGCCAAAGGTGGTATCCAGTGTGGCCCTAAACCAAACTATTCACTTGCCCACCTTCTTCCCAAATCCCCAGAACAAAGGAGAAAGACTCCTGCACTCTTTGGACATTTGCAGGCAATTACGTTACTACTTTGATAAAACTAAGGCTTTCAGAAAAACTGCCCAGCTTTTTGTAGCCTATGCTACAGGATTACAAGGAAAAGCTATCTCAAAACAGACCATTTCAAAATGGATAGGACATTGCATACGTTTCTGCTACACACATCATGGGAAGCCAGTACCTGCTAACATTAGGTCCCACTCCACCAGGGCTACAGCTACATCAGCAGCCTTTCTTAGGGGAGTGCCAACCAAGGACATTCTGGAAGCTGCTACTTGGAGTTCAGTGCACACCTTCACCAAACACTATCATTTACCTCTGTACTCTGACTAGAGCTGGTTTTGCCACTGCAGCTTTGCAGGGCCTACTAGCTTCTTCTAACCCTGTTTGATTCCACCTCCCATCCTTGGCTTTGAGATTCAACCCAAGTGTCATGACTGCAGCAGGGTAACACAATGAACATAGTACAGTTTTGTACCTACCATAAATGTAGATGTTTGAGTGTTCACCCTGCTGCAGTCCAGGTTACCCTCCCTCCATCCCCTCTGAACTAGCTGAACTTATCTCTACCACTTCTTCCTATACTACCTCTGTGGTGTATTTGCTTGTGCCTAAGGGTTTTGTTTGATTTTTATATAACCATATATATATATATTTTGCCTACCTATTGGGGGCACCTGACATCTGGGGCAAGAAATACTGAAGAAAATGGCGTCGGATGCCTCTTAAATATCCCTGCTGCACTAACGTCAGGGAAGAAGCGAAACCGACGCCGGACCAAGACTTTGGAATTCGGGCCGACTGCAGGACCGCCTGACGGCAGGATAACCCAAGTGTGATGACTGCAGCAGGGTGAACACTCGAACATCTACATTTATGGTAGGTACAAAACTGTACTTTCTTTATCATTTTGGGGTGTTTTTCCTTCTGATGGCCGAGGCAGCACAAGATCCTTTAATGGATTGCAGTATTCATCCCACACCTACTATGGGTGACCTAGGTCTGTTGCCTTTTCTTCTTAACGCAATAATGGACATTCAAACAACATTAAAATATCTAGTTCCTAGCAATTTTGTTGGGAATGAACTTCTTTCTAGTTTGGAAGATGATCGGGAAACAGTGATTGATTGCATGACTGGACTGGCCCTAATGATAACAGCAGTATGTATAAAGAAAAAGGGATAATTAATGTGCCAATACAATATACGGATGTTGGTTCTGTTCTCGACAACAAGTATGATCCTTTTTTTGTACCTGCTAGTAATCCTATAACCTCTAGAATGGGCGAATATCAAGAACTGTGTGAGTAGTTATGCAAAGTAATGAAGAAATATCGAGCATTACACCAGGGGAACAAGTACTTTTTAAGGTGTATTGAGGTTAAGATCATTCCCAGAGGAATGCGTTTTTTTAAATATCCTAATGGAATCTGAGTGTCCGATCCATTCTTTGGTGTTCTGGTGCACTTTTTCAACAATGCAGGTTTGAAACTGCTTGAATTATTAGCTGATAACAATACAAAGTTAATGGGTGCCCTAAAAGAGGAGATTTTGATAACAGACCAGTCATTTAGCATACAGTTTCCTTATATCACTAAGGAACATCCGTATTACATTTCAACTTTAGAAGAGGTTGAACATTATAAAAATAATATTATTGCTAGCAAACGTAATAAGCTGCAAAGAGATACAGCAGCTTCTGAAACAGGGAACGCTTATTTTAATTTTGATCCTAAAAACAAAATTAAAAACAAGAATACTGGTCAATCAAAGGGGTGCCAGGTTACTAGCAATAAGACTGACATGTTTAAACTCCAGTCAAATTTTTGGTCTTATTTGAAGCATCATTTTCTTGCTGACATCACCAATAAATCTTTTGGGACTTCAGTGCAGCTTATACAACAAACAAATTGCTGAATAAAACTTTTAAGACAATGAGTGGAGCCGCAGAAGTGACAGGAACAGCTGGTAGTGATAATAGTGGAGCCAGACCAAAATTTTTTTTTACCAAAAAGAGAAACCAAGTCTACAAAGATAAGAACAACAAGGACATCGGCTCAAACCACATCGGACTCTTCCATGGACAATTAGTAGGTGGTAGAACAAAAGGTTTTGACATTGTAAATTTGTCTGATTTTGTTTTGACAGGAACAAACCAAAAACCACGCAACAAGGGACTAAGTGCACGGTCCAAACCAACAACAAAGGGTAAGACAAGAATGTGGACCAGCACAATGGTATAGCAGGGAAAATATTTAATTTGTTCAAAAAGTTAAAGCCATATAAATGGCTAACGGCAAGCAGACCGGTTTCGGCTATACAAAGCCTTCTTCAATGCTAAAAAATCATGTCAGAAAGTTGTGTAGCTCCCAACATCCTGGTCTTATATAGTAGAAATTTAAAGACACATTGCAGAAAAAATGTATACAATGACCATTCCATATAAAGCATGAATAGTAAAAATCTTCTAGTAGTTACTACATAATGATAAAAAATTATTACAGCAAAAAAGAACAACAAAATTGAAATAATAGTTATATAAATATAAATTAACCAAAGCAATATATTACAAAAAGAAAATTGATTGGTATAATCAACATATTTATACGACAAAGAATGAATCTTATTGTTATTGTTAACATGATAAATCACCTATATAATATAATATTTTTGGAGTAATAATGCCAACCAAAATGCTTGTAAATTGTGAAAAACTTAATAAATACACACAAACAAAATATTGGTAAACATGTTATTCTATTTCATTAAGCCCAGGTTTGAACAGTGCTCCTAATCTGGTTATCCACATGTTTTCCATGTTATTGAGTTTAGTGTGCCAACCTGCTTTGAAATTCCTATGCATTTGAATCTTATCTATAATCACAAATTTGAAAACAGCAGTAGGGTGATTGGTAATATGTTTGTATAGGGCATTAGACAAACGTTTGTTTCTAATAGCACTAAAATGTTCACTGATTCTTAATTTAACTGGCCTAGATGTCTGACCCACATAAAAAGCAGAACAGGTACAGGTGGCTAAATAAATAACCCAATCTGAACTACAATTACCAAAGATTGTAATATTGTAAACTTGTGATGTATTTTTACTAGAGAATTCCTTGGTTTTTGAGATGTGTTGACAGGCACTACAATGACCACAAGGAAAACAACCCACCAAAGGATCACCAAATAAGGTAGTTTGGACAGTAGTCCCAGGTGTGTACCTCTTATAATGGGTAAGACGAGAGTGTATAGTGCGTCCCCTGCGATATGAGAAAGCACATTGCTCCGGTAAAATCTCATTAAGAAATTCATGAGAGTTTAGTATGTCCCAGTGTCTATTGATAATTTCCCTGAATCTGGATGTGTTGTTTCCAAAGGTTGTTACAAGCCTAATCGGTTGGACAGAATTAGAATTGTCCTCTTGTTTCAAATGTTGGTATTGTAATAAATTTGAATGTGTCACCTGGTTTGTCTGGCCAATGGTATTAGAGATGTGATGCTTTGAGTAGCCATGGTTAATGAGCCTATTAGACAGATCTTGTCTATAAATTTGATGTTGTTCTTGTGAAGAACTTATGCGTTTCATGCGCAAAAACTGAGATTTAGGAATGTTACGGATAATGTGGCATGGATGAGAACTGGTTGCATGAAGCAATGTGTTATATTGAGGAAATTTCCTATGAACAGAGGTGGCCAATGTATGATCTGGAAGTCTTGAAACAACAACATCCAAAAAGACAATCTCTTGATGCTCTATGTTGACAGTAAATTGTATGTCAAAAGGATTGTTTTTAAGATAACCTACAAAATCAGCCACCTGGTCCTTATTAGCACGCCACACCATCCAGCAATCATCTAGATATCTTCTCCAGATATCTAAATGGTTGATATAAAGGTTCTGATGGACATCATATATGAAAGATTGTTCGAAGAATCCCATAAATAAATCTGCATATATGGGGGCAAAGGATGCCCCCATTGCCATACCTTTAATTTGCCAATATGGTTTTCCATCAAAGTAAAAAATGTTTTTGCGCAGCACATATTCAGTAAGTTTCACCAGAAAATTGTTAAAACCAGTGGAATATAATTCCGATTTATCCAATCAATATGAAATGGCCAAAACACCAGCATCATGGAGGATACTTGTATATAAGGATGAAACATCTGATGTATATAGCCACCAATGCGCTTCTAACTGAGATTCCTGGATGATATTCAGAAATTCTGTAGTGTCTTGAATCCTTGATCTGACCATAGGTAATAATGGCTTTAGATAATAAGTTAGAAAAGCGGATAGTGGTTCAGTTAAAGATCCTCTACCAGAGACAATAGGTCTACCTGGGGGATTATTGGAATCTTTGTGTATTTTTGGAAGAAGGTATAGGTATTGTGGCATAGGTTCATCCACTTTAAGTTGTTTACCAACCTGTTTAGTAATAATGCCCTCCTCAATTGCCAGATCCAGAAAGGAATCAATTTGTGCCTTAAAGTTAGGTGTGGGATCTACAACCATCTGTATGTAATAGCGAGCATCAGACAGTTATCTTTGAGCCTCAGCCTTGTACTTAGAATGATCCATAATCACAATTCCTCCCCCCTTATCACCTGGAGTGATGACAATGTCATGATTATGTTGAAGCTCGGGAAGAGCAGATCTCTCAGCTTGAGTAAGATTATTTCTATTAGGTTGATATAATGTTGAAAAGTGTAGATCTTTCATGACACATTCTTTGAAGATAGAAACATGTTTGTCCATAGGTGGTGTAAAAGTAGATTTCCCAAATTTGAAACCAGTAGATCTTTGAGTATTGTCATGACCTGAAAAAAATAACTTAAGATTTAACAATCTACAAAAGCCATTGACATCTTGTAACAAATTATATTCAGAAACAGGTGCAGTGTGAAATAGAATAACATGTTTACCAATATTTTGTTTGTGTGTATTTATTAAGTTTTTCACAATTTACAAGCATTTTGGTTGGCATTATTACTCCAAAAATATTATATAGGTGATTTATCCTGTTAACAATAACAATAAGATTCATTCTTTGTCTTAACGTATAAATATGTTGATTATGCCAATCAATTTTCTTTTTGTAATATATTGCTTTGGTTAATTTATATTTATAACTATTATTTCAATTTTGTTGTTCTTTTTTGCTGTAATAATTTTTTACCATTATGTAGTAACTACTAGAAGATTTTTACTATTCATGCTTTATATGGTATGGTCATTGTATACATTTTTTCTGCTATGTGTCTTTAAATTTCTACTATATAAGACCAGGATGTTGGGAGCTACACAACTTTCTGACATTATTTTTTAGCATTGAAGGAGGCTTTGTATAGCCGAAACAGGTCTGCTTGCCGTTAGCCATTTATATGGCTTTAACTTTTTGAACAAATTCAATATTTTCCCTGCTATACCATTGTGCTGGTCCACATTCTTGTCTTACCCTTTGTTGTTGGTTTGGACCATGCACTTAGTCCCTCGTTGCGTGGTTTTTGGTTTGTTCCTGTTGTTGCTGCTTCTTTCACGCTGGGGACGCCTGGTTGCAGGCTACATCGTTTATTCAGCTCCTCAAACCTGGCTTTGGCGTATATCATTGGCTAATTTTTTGGTTACATTGCTGAAGATATCATATGTAATTACTACATTCCAACTCTTTTTGGATTATTTGGAACAACTTTTCGTTTATACAGGGTGTTCAGTTGATGTTACATTCTGGGCCTACCTCTTGCACTACACTGTTGTATACAGGTTTGGTCTATGTATTTGGATCTAGATGTCTGCTGTGGTCCACATTTGGTCTAATTCCAGACTTTTATAACATTTTTCTTAAGACTTGGGGCGTTTCTTACGAATATCACTCCTAACAGGTACTGTGCTGATACCAATTACTTTTGACTTTGGAGTATATGTTCTGCTTTTCGTGCAGGCTTACTATATTTGATTTTACCATCATTCAGATTATTCCTGGCACTATACCACTATTTGGAACATTATTCTGAGTCTTGATATTGTAGGCGCTATAAAAGATATAAATCCACTTCTTGTGGACTACAATTTATGGACAGATTCATTGTGCTTTGGACTTTATATAGTTAATTAATATTTTTGACCCTTAATAGACAGTGTATGCCTTACTTTTTGATTTATATCATGTATTTGTTTAATTCTTGTTTATTTAAGGGACACTGTTCTGTTTTCTGACTATTTAGCAATTACAGCATGCTAAATATGTTTGTAATAATTTTTGGTCTTAACTATGTTGATTTACTATGATTAATACACAATTTAAAGGGGTTCAACCTTATTTAAAATAGCTGTTCTAGCTAACATTAGTCTTAAACTCAGTGCCACTTAACTTTTGTTATGGTCTATTGGATAGGTCAATATTTTCCCATCTGTATCCTGTTGCTTATAGTATATGACTGCTTTGTGATTCATAAGAAGCAATGTTTTGTTAGCCATTGTGATTTTCACATAAATTTTGGCTGTCTTTTGTACATTTAGGGATTTTTCTTGGATTTGCAGATATATTCATATAGATTATTTAGGAATATGATAACAATTGACCATTAAGGTTATGTATATTGAATTATGCTTATAATAATTCAGAGTTTCCATCTCAATTTATCCAATTGATATCATATAAGTTGTCCATTCTAGTTCTGACCCAAATACTTGCTGTTTTAGATTACCCATTGGGTTTATATATCTTCTTACAACTATTGATTCATGTGTGATTTTGCACTGTAGTTAAGCTATTTGTGGATGTATACACATTTAATATAAACAACCTGGCGCCTCACTATCTGTATATATATATTTTTTTTTCCATCTACTTTTTTCTTCAGTCCATATTCTTATTTTGGTGGAACAAAATAAGGGAGTTATCTCCAACCCTATATATTTTCACAGACACGTATGAGTTTAGTGATATGTCCTTTATGGTGGCAGAGACGAATGGTCAGCTAACCTTACAAATTCCGACCAAATAATTTTGTTTTTTTCAATTTATTTATCCTTTATGTTAGCAGAGACGAAGTGTCGGCTGTCAGAAGAGTTATACTGAACTGACTCACCACTGATTGTAAGGGACATTTAGACAAACCTTTAATGTTTGTTAGCAAGCTTAAGGTTTAACATACGGACATTTAAGAATCTCTATATACAGGGTGTGGTTGTTTGAGTTGTTGTATCAGACATAAATAACATTGACAGTTATTATATTGGGCTTGCTCAGTGCTTCTTCATACATTTCAATAAGAATAGATATTTTAGTTCACAGAAATAGTCTTTTTTAGGTCAAGAACAGGATTGTAACATACTATTTAGTATGGATTTGAGTGGAATTTTGCAAGGACTTTCAGCTGATAAGGATAACCTTGATGCTTTTGGTCTTAATACCAATAATATACATAATCCAACTAATAGTGCAGTTGATGCTAGACAGAGATGTGGGTCTGTTTTTCAAAAGCTAAACAGAAATATGAAGTCCCTAAGATCAAACATCTGGCACTTGAAATTATTCAAGGCCTACAAACTTAAAGATATTACACCAAGGGGTCTTAGGATTCGTTTTCAACCTCTGGTATCAAGTGTTGATACCCAGTTGTCACAGGATTGGGCTTCAGCTCAACATCAGGCTTCAATGCCTTTTGTTGACACCCTAGCTAGTTACTATGAGAGAACTATTGAATCTCAAATAGCAGAAATTCAAACATTTTGTTTGGAAGCTCAAGTATTTGCAACTGAAGTTTTTTTCCAGGAACATATTTCTGATTTATCCAAAGACTTAGCCAGTTTAGAACAACAATTGATGAAGAGGAAAATACATAAATTCAATAGAGATTTAGCTGATTATGACAAAGGCAAACCTTTTGTTACATCCAAGAATGTTAGGTTCACTGATAGAACTAACAAAAATAATAAGGGCAGGAAAAGGCCAAGATCTATATTGAGAAGGACAGAATCTACCCTCAGCGGCAAATCAGAGGATACCTCATCTGTTACAAATTATGATGTCCCCTCACGCCAGGCGTCCCCAGCTGCTAAGAGAAAGCAGCCGGTCCCTTTAGACACAAGACACGCAGGGGAGGCAGGAAGCACAGAAATAGACACAGGAACATCCACTCTGCAGGCCTTACTACAACAAATTGTGAAACAGTGAATAATGTTAACAACATTTCATCATTTGAATTATTACCTGTACACTACCAAGTATTGAATAAAGGCCTCAATTTTGTCCCCACTGCACCTGTTTCTGAATATAATTTGTTACAAGATGTCAATGGCTTTTGTAGATTGTTAAATCTTAAGTTATTTTTTTCAGGTCATGACAATACTCAAAGATCTACTGGTTTCAAATTTGGGAAATCTACTTTTACACCACCTATGGACAAACATGTTTCTATCTTCAAAGAATGTGTCATGAAAGATCTACACTTTTCAACATTATATCAACCTAATAGAAATAATCTTACTCAAGCAGAGATATCTGCTCTTTCTGAGCTTCAACATAATCATGACATTGTCATCACTCCAGCTGATAAGGGGGGAGGAATTGTGGTTATGGATCATTCTAAGTACAAGGCTGAGGCTCAAAGACAACTGTCTGATGCTCACTATTACATACAGATGGTTGTAGATCCCACACCTAACTTTAAGGCAAAAATTGATTCCTTTCTGGATCTGGCAATTGAGGAGGGCATTATTACTAAACAGGTTGGTAAACAACTTAAAGTGGATGAACCTATGCCACAATACCTATACCTTCTTCCAAAAATACACAAAGATTCCAATAATCCCCCAGGTAGAGCTATTGTCTCTGGTAGAGGATCTTTAACTGAACCACTATCCACTTTTCTAACTTATTATCTGAAGCCATTATTACCTGTGGTCAGATCAAGGATTCAAGACACTACAGAATTTCTGAATATCATCCAGGATTCTCAGAAGCGCATTGGTGGCTATGTACATTAGATGTTTCATCCTTATGTACAAGTATCCCCCATGATGCTGGTGTTTTGGCCATTTCATATTGGTTGGATAAATCGGAATTATATTCCACTGGTTTTAACAAATTTCTGGTGAAACTTACTGAATATGTGCTGCGCAAAAACATGTTTTACTTTGATGGAAAACCATATTGGCAAATTAAAGGTACGGCAATGGGGGCATCCTTTGCCCCCATATATGCAGATTTATTTATGGGATTCTTCAAACAATCTTTCATATATGATGTCCATCAGAACCTTTATATCAACCATTTAGATATCTTGAGAAGATATCTAGATGATTGCTGGATGGTGTGGCGTGCTAATAAGGACCAGGTGGCTGATTTTGTAGGTTATCTTAACAACAATCCTTTTGACATACAATTTACTGTCAACATAGAGCATCAAGAGATTGTCTTTTTGGATGTTGTTGTTTCAAGACTTCCAGATTATACATTGGCCACCTCTGTTCATAGGAAATTTCCTCAATATAACACATTGCTTCATGCAACCAGTTCTCATCCACGCCACATTATCCGTAACATTCCTAAATCTTAGTATTTGCGCATGAAACGCATATGTTCTTCACAAGAACAACATCAAATTTGTAGACAAGATCTGTCTAATAGGCTCATTAACCATGGCTACTCAAAGCATCACATCTCTCATACCATTGACCAGACAAACCAGGTGACACGTTCAAATTTATTACAATACCAACATTTGAAACAAGGACAATTCTAATTCTGTCCAACCGATTAGGCTTGTAACAACTTTTGGAAACAACACATCCAGATTCAGGGAAATTATCAATAGACACTGGGACATACTAAAATCTCATGAATTTCTTAATGAGATTTTACCGGAGCAATGTGCTTTCTCATATCGCAGGGGACGCACTATGCACTCTCGTCTTACCCATTATAAGAGGTACACACCTGGAACTACTGTCCAAACTACCTTATTCGGTGATCCTTTGGTGGGTTGTTTTCCTTGTGGTCATTGTAGTGCCTGTCAACACATCTCAAAAACCAAGGAATTCTCTAGTAAAAATACATCACAAGTTTACAATATTACCATCTTTGGTAATTGTAGCTCAGATTGGGTTATTTATTTAGCCACCTGTACCTGTTCTGCTTTTTATGTGGGTCAGACATCTAAGCCAGTTAAATTAAGAATCGGTGAACATTTTAGTGCTATTAGAAACAAACGTTTGTCTAATGCCCTCTACAAACATATTACCAATCACCCTACTGCTGTTTTCAAATTTGTGATTATAGATGAGATTCAAATGCATAGGAATTTCAAAGCAGGTTGGCACACTAAACTCAATAACATTGTAAACATGTGGATAACCAGATTAGGAGCACTGTTCAAACCTAGGCTTAATGAAATAGAATAACATGTTTA
>NC_056728.1:1744761355-1744762447 GCF_019279795.1 Protopterus annectens
ACATCCTTGTACCATCTTTGATTGGAGGGCATTTTGTTTATTACATTTCGGAAGTCATGTTTCCGTAATTCCCACATCCCTGTATTCATTTGTTTTTAGAAATTGTTTTTAGTATTTTAATAGTTCAATATTTTCTGTTGAACATCTCAACGTGTTGTTTCATTTTATTTTATTTTATGTATTAAATGTAACTGCCGCTTTAATGAAGCACTGACGCTATATGGATGAGACGCTGTTTTTTGTTTAAATTTGGCGCTCAATGAGCGATGAATTGTTTGTTCTTGTTCTGTCTGAGGAAGCGGCTTGTACTGCAGTATTAATGTGAAACCCGATAACTTTTACGTTAAAAGCTCTTACCTTGAACCGAAATAATATCGTCATTGAATTATTGGATTTCAGAGCCACATCGGTTTCTATATTGGAAATCAAGGTCTGTGTTTGCATTGCATTTTGAAAGCTATCAACTTGGCTATGATTACTTGGATTGAACTGTATCTACTTTTGCCATTTTTAATCAGTCTATGTCCGCATTGGTGGTTTTATAGTTATCTAGCTGATTTTCACCTACGCTCGCCCTGGTTTTGGTTTCTTCACATACGCTCGGGGTTTTGGTTGGCTTCTACGCATTTTACACATGGATAGAGCTGCAGGTGAACAGAGTGCAGGTAGCACTCAATTTAGCATCAAGGGTAGACTACGGACTCTTATGGAAGATCATTCAAATCCATTGGTCAACTTTGATGGTATAGCATTAACTGAACAGTTTTGCAATGACAATGTGGATGAGGTATTAATCAGATCTATTAAACGCGACATGGACAATGAGCTCTACAAGTTCAAACGCCTCCAGGCTCAGCGTTACCACATGGAGGCGTGCTTGGCTAAGGATATTGTACCGCGTGGGCTGAGGATATTAACCATGCCCACATATGGTAATATGTATCCTGGGCTTTTGCAACAGTGGCAACAGATCAATCTGAAAGCCAGTAGGGCTTACATACAGCTCCTCATTGACTTCTTTCTTCCGATTGAGGAAGAATGTAAGAAGAATATGAACATTCTACAGGCGGCTTAGCTAACCTTTTAAAGGGG
>NC_056728.1:1744762947-1744848902 GCF_019279795.1 Protopterus annectens
ATGTTTATGCCTTTTGGAAATGTACTGAGAAGCAGGTGATTATCTGCTAGGTCAGGAAAATGAATGAATAGGGTATGAATAGAGTATGAATAGAACAATACTGTTTTCTATAATATGATTGAATATGAACAATCAGCTCTGTTCGTGTTATGAGAACATGTACAGCTGCGGAAAAGAAGAGATACATGAAACAAAAGACTGCTTGAAGAATCTGTACTTGCTTTGTGCTCGAATTAGCTGTAGTACCTTGAATGGTAACATAACATAGTGGGAAGCTGTATCTAACCGGTGGTCACCAAGGCCACGTTGTTTTTCGTAGGAAGTTTTTTCATAAAATTGATAGTGCAAGCAGAAAATCATGGGCAAACAACTGCTATGAAGTAATGTTGTTAAAACTTGTGATCTGTTGCGTCAGCTTGGTAGGCAATATGTTGTTAGAAAATGTATAAAAATAACCTTACTTCCTGATTTTAGTTAGACAAACTCTGTATTAACATTTTGTCTCCTTGCTGCAAGATTAAAGTGTCTTAACCTGAACCTGCCATGTATTGATCATTTTGAAGTTTATTTTTCCTATGACATATATATATATATATATATATATATATATATATATATATATATATGTATATGTATATATATATATATATATATATATATATATATATATATATATATATATATATATATATATATATATATATATAGTGTGTGTGTGTGTATATATGTGTATGTATATGTATATATATATATATATATATATATATATATATATATATATATATATATATATATATACACACATATATATAAATATATTCACTTCATAATCTCGAAAAACTGAAATCTCGAATTTCAGTATCTGGAGACCATGAAGCCGAAAATCCATAAAACCAAAACCCCAGAAGTGCGAAATTTAAAATCTCAACTTCTGTACAGCACATACTGCACACACAGACACAAATATGCACCTCCCTATGCATGCACAAACACCTACCCGACATACAAGCAGGGGGGCAAGCCTCCCTGCACTCCCCCACACCCTCCTACCTAAATATACTAATTCCAGGGTCGTACTACACAGACAAGCGCACAAAAATGCCACTACACAAGCTACATTCCCCCTCGCACACACACATCACATTAACAGAATACACGGACACACACTAAAGCCCGTACCTAAAACCTGTAAAACATAAATAGTTACCTACATCTCCAAACATCCACTCACACAAAGTAACACCAGATCCGCTAATCTCCGAACTTCGGTATTTTGAATTTCACGCTTCTGGGGTTTCGGTATTCTGCACTTTCGCCTTTCTGGTCTCAGGCTACTGAAATTCATGATTTCAGTAGTTTAAGATTCTGAAGGGAACCCATATATACATATATGGACGTTTTTCTCCAAATGAGACTTATCTGCCCAGCAATGAAAGAAGGAAGCAGACAGTCAGTTTTGTGAAGCCCAGGAGAGGAACGCTCACAAGGTAGCAAAAAAGTACTGATGATTTTTGCATCTAAGCTGCTGATTTTCTCCCTTGTCAGCTTGAAGTATCATCAGCCTTGTTATATGCATTGAAGGTACCCATGTCTTTTGAAGAATGGCCATTTGTAATTTCTTTTGTATGATGTAAACTATATAGCTAAGGCTACTTCAACAGTGATTTAATCAAACCTTTTCTGTTATGGTAAGTGCACTTGTGCATATATACTTTATCCCTTCTGTTTTTTGATTGTGCATGCTATAAGTATAGCCTTTAACTTTGCTACTGTTCCAAACATAAAGCTAATAATGGGTAACCAGTGCAGCTTTTCAGTTCAATATAGTAGACCTATATTTATTTTTAAGATTTTACTGGGAAAGTCCAACTTGAAACAAAGCCAGTTTTCAGTGGAGGCCTAGGGAGAAACACCCCAGACGCATGTCTTTGTGTCATGGGAGGAAGCTGGAGCACCTGGTGGAAACCCACATGAACGCAGGGAAGACATGCAGACTCCACACAGAAGGCACTCCAGCTGAGAAGTGAACGGAAGAACTTCTTGCTGTGAGGTGACAACGTAACCACTGCACCACTGTGCCGTCTGTAAGGGGAGGCTGACAACCCCATATTGATAGGCAATAATGTGATGGTTGCTGAGGAAAAAAAGCAAATTGATAAGGGTGTTTTATGTACATTTTTTCTCTTATTTTTTAAAAAAAAAAAAAAAAGGGCATAAACTATAGTGCTGTTAATGTGTATAGCCTAAAACTGCCATTAGGTGGCTGACATGAGCATCTGCATAACCATAAGGCTGTGCTTTGCCTTCTTCATGTGGAAATATCCTACCATGCATACGTTAATGAAGACTATGGTCACCACCAAGTGCATGCCCCCAGCAGTGCTTGATTTTGTGAATGTGCAGGTTTTCACCTGCAAGATGGCTGGAAGCCAGATAGGAACAACTTTGCCTCTGCTGTGCTGGGGTGGGTGATCCAACATTGGCTACTCACTTCCTTCCTACCCACTACACAGCTCTACCAGTGTCCAAGCAGCTATTCGAACTCAAGTCATCTGAATAGTAGTCAGTGCTACATTCCTTTATGTCACATAACCGGAATATTTTTTATAAAATATTCACTTTGCATTTAGCTATTTTTTTGCTTTGTCTAAAACACATTGTAAGATTTTTTTTATTATAAAATAAACAGTAGGATGGGGGTTAGGGCACCATCGTGGTGCAGTGGCTAGCATTGTTGGCTCACAGCAAGAGGTTCTGCAGGTTGATTTTCTGCCAGGGTGCCTTCTGTGCAGAGTCTGCATGTCCTCCATCTGTTTGCATGGGTTTCCTCCAGGTACTCCAGTTTCCTCCCATATTCCAAAGACATGCGGTAAGTGTATTGGACACTCTAAACTAGCCGTAGGTGTGAGTATGCATGCAAATTTGTGGTTTGACAGAACAGCTGAAAGAGCTAGCCACCTGTTTATGTGAAACTTGGCTGTAGATCAGGGCTGGGCAACATGAGAACCTAGGACTGTTTTGGAGGGCTGGATCAATAGGCTGAACTCAATTTGGCTCCACATTAATTTTATCTCTTTATAAAAAGCAGTAAATTGTATGGTTTTGATTAGCTGCTGCTGGTAGATGTTATGATTAGAATATGAAAATATGAACTAGGCATAGTAAAAACACCAATATTACATAGGATCATAGGAAGTTACTAGGCTAATGACCCTAGGGCCCTTACAAGCCTAGCCAAGTTCTACCCTTATTTCCACGATCAGCACTTATTGCCCCCATCCAAGAGGGACACAGATGGAGCCTCCATGTTGAATTTACAGTTACCCATTCAGTCGTCCAGATTGTGTTTGAATAGGCCCAATGAGGTGCTTTATTTGACATGAAGTGGAAGTATTTTCCAAAGATGTGGCAACCTCTGGGAGACAAATCTGTCCCTCAAGCAAGTTCTATTAACATCGCATACCAGGTTAAGGTCTTTAGAGCGAGTAACCCACGTACCATTTGACTTGTGGAGATGCCACACTTCCAATAAAGCAGGGTCAGAAATTGCCTTGTATGCCAGGCAGAGATCGCGTCTGAGTAGTCTGTATGAAACAGAATAAAATGACAGTGATTTCAGATGATCCAGGTAGGACTGAAGACCTAGAATTTTCCTTGGGAGGAACCATTGTGGTCTTTTCAGTTGCTGCAGGTGCTTGGAAAGGTACATACCAAAATGGGCGTTGTAGTCCATTACTGTTCTGATGAGGGAAGAGTACAGGGAGGTTATAACTTTTTTTCTGAAGGCAATGCCCTTACTTATGAGATGAGCAATATGGAATGCCCTTCTTACCCCTGTGAAGACATAGTGGTCAAAGGTGAGGTTGCTGTCAACCTGCATGCCAAGGTCTCTCACCACTGAGTGCTATTGATGTCAGAAGAAACATCACCTTACTGAAAGGGATGATGATGCATTTTTTTTGCATTGAATTTAAGGTCGTGACTTTGGCACCAGTCATTTGTTGAAGACTCTCTTGTGAGATGTTGACGTTTGTAGATTCTATGACCATTCACAGTTTGCAGTCATCAGCAAACTTTGTCAGCCACAGATTTTTAGTTTTTGCTTGTACTTCAGAGAAATAGATTCCAAACAATAGAGGTCCCAGGACTGATCCTTGTGGAAAACCACTGGTTACAGGTCTGCTGTTGGAGGTGGAGTCCCCCTGTTTGGACTATATGGGTTCTATCAGTGAGCCAGTTAGGGAGCCATCTAACGGTATAAGGGTTGGTACCTAGCTGGGTGAGTTTGTCAATGATGCCTGAGAGTGGGGGATAGTGTCAAATGCCTTGGCTAAGTCTAGGTAGGCTGTATACACAGATTTCCCCTAGTCTTGGGAATTGGTGACAGCCTCGAAGAAGTCCACCAGGTTTAACAGGCATGATCTCCCTTTGACAAATCCAAACCGAGTAGGGTCAAGTGTTTGGAGATTACCTATATCTTCGTTGCTAAGGTCCATGATGATTCGCTCCATGGCCTTGCAGATAAGGCTAGTCAGGCTAATAGGTCTATAGTTCCTGGGGTCAGTGGAATAATGGTGGCAGTTTTCCATTCAGCTGGGATGAAACTGATGCTTAGACTATCATTGAAAAGAGTACCCAATGGTGTTGCTAATTTTTGTTGGAGCCTGTGTAGGATGCAGCCTGGTATGTTATCAGGTCCCATAGATATGCAGTGTTTTCAGCTGGGATGAAACCGATGCTTAGACAATGATTGAAAAGAGTACCCAATGATGTTGCTAATTCTTGTTGGAGCCCATGTAAGATACAGTCTGGGATGTTATCCTGGCCTTAGAGGTGCGTTATCATCCTTCTCTTTAGAGATAGGGGACAGGTGACCGGGATGTCATGCGGTATGTGTGGCGGGAACAGGGGAGTGAAGTTTTCACAGAACCTATCGGCCAACAGGTTAGCTATGTCTACAGGCTCAGTATATATGGAATCATTAACTACCAGTTTGGCACAAATCTGGGCCATTCCTTTAGGTTACGGATGTATCTATAGAATGCCTTATGGTTGATTTATCTACAGAATGCCTTATGGTTGTCTTTAGTTGAGGAAGCTAGTATGGATTCATAATTTGCTTTGGAGAAATTCACATTACTATTTAATCAACATTTAATCAACATTCACAGAAACAGTTTTGAAAATATGCATGTTTTTGCACTATTTCAAAGAGCAGCATTAAATTAACTTTATGCAAAAAGTGATGACTGCTATTGCAATTTTTTGTAGCCTAGTTACTTCATTTGCTGTTTTTCAGTTTTTTTTAGTTAGTGACCGAAATCTAGTCTGTCTTGGGCTTGAACAAGTGCTTTGAAGTAAGGTTGAATGTCTGATGTGGATATGCGAAGGACAGCTGGCATCTGATCATTGATGAGAGAGTATCTGTGTCTGGATTTCTTAAAGTACATCACTGAGAATGTTTGTTCACATATGTAGGTAGATCTAAAGAGAACCAACATCATCTGAGCATGCCACCTCATGTGTGGAAAGTTTTCATGTTTGAGAGAAGAATAAAAATCCAGCAGTGATACTGACTTAAATTGCTCTGCCAATAGTGTATCAGACTGCAGGTTAATGAGTTCAGGCTGAACATCACTGATGTGCATTTCACACTCAACTGTTTGAAGTCTTCAAATCACCTTGTAAACTCACCATGCAATGCTTCTAAGATGGATGAATACCTGCGGAGGTTATCACCTGATGCTGTGGCTTCTTTCAATGTTGACATTTTGGTGAGAATTTTGCTCTCCAAATGACTTGAAAGAAACTGCAATTTTCTCATGAAAAGATTCACCACTCTGTACATTTCATGTGCAAAGAGGCCCTTGCCTTGCAGTTTGGTATTTAGTTCATTCATTAGTGCAGTCACATCAACAACAAATGCAAGCTCTCCCAACCAGTTGGCATCTGAGAGTTGTGGGATGTCCTTGCCTTTTTTCTCACAAAACTCTCAAATCTCTGCTCTCATGTCCCATACTGTTGTAAGCACTTTGCCCAGGCTGAGCCGTCTGATAGCTGTGTGGTAGCCTATGTCATGATGTTCAGTTTCGTGCTCCTCCAAAAGTGTAACAAACTGTCTGTGATACACTGCTTTTGCCCTGATGAAGTTAACTGTTTTCGTTACAGCATTAATTACATGGCTCATTTTTAGCACAGATTTGCACAACACCTCCTGATGTATAATACAATGCAAAAATACCAATTTCTGTTCTGGTGTCATCTCACTCACTTTATTTTGCATCCGCTTCAAAAGTGTGACATTTTTCCCTGCCAAATTTGGACAACCGTCGGTTGTAACACCTGCCAGTTTGTCCCAGTTCAGTCCCAGCTTGTCCAAGCATGCATTTACTTCCATGAACAAATCTCATCCCTTCATCGTCCCTTTCATTGATGGCATTGTTGCCAGCTTCTCCGTAATTTCAAAGTCTTTCAATCTGATATTGTCAGTTTCTCATTTCATCCTCACATATGGGTTTGGATCAATCCATCAGATCCGACTCAGCTATTACTAAGCTCACGGCAACCGAAAAGCTCTTGGACACCTCCTCTTACCCACAGTGCACCTCTCTCTGTCACCTCAGATCTCATTTGCCGCTTCTCGAAGACATGGTCTAAACCTTCTGCTCGTGGACAGTCAGGTTATATTTTTAGATTTTCTTAGGAGAATTCTTTGCTTTTACTTCTATCTTTGGTAGTGCAGTTAGTTTTTCCTGCCCGCCCTTTAATCTAAACTTTTCTTTCTCAGCTGTAACCGTTTTTATTAAATTACTTTCCCTTCCTTCCCGTATACCCTTGGCGGTAACTTCACTACTATTGTTAGTAGCCTTACCCTTCCTGCATTCCTTTCTTTCTTTCTCTTCCCTTTTTTGTAATTTCATTTCCTTCCTGTTTTTGTCTGTGGGGGTCCGCTACCCTGTAGTGTTCTCTGATGTCCTTTATATTACCAATGGATGAGTAATGGGATAAAACCGCAGGCTTTAAAAAATGTACAAAGTGTGGCCACAAAATTCCATACAGTGACTTGCACACTTTGTGCATCTACTGCTTGGACCCCCACCATCTTCAGGAAGACTGTGCTATTTGCCACTCTTTTAACCACTGGGCCCTGGTCAAAAGGAAAAATAAGCTTATTTTGAGGGGCATGTTACCTTCATCTTTTGTTGAGCCATTTCTTGTAGTGACCAAAAATCTGTAGCGGAATCTAAATTGGTTCACTTGAGCCCTTCTTCTTCTTCCTCCAAAAATTCAACTTGAGGGAAGAAAAGACATTCCTGCGCTCCAGCAAATTCCTCTGAGATGAGACCAAAAACTGCCAAATCTGCTGGTACATTAGCTCGATTGGAGCCTTTGGTGCTGATCAGTGCTTGCTCAGATCCAGCTACTTTGGCTCAGAGTCTCTTGGGCAACAATAGGTTGGAGCTGTTGTGGTTGGATCCAACCTCCAGTCCTTTTAAGCCCACTGTCTCCCTGCCAAGGACACTGTACTCCCCATCTGTAGATCCTGTGCCTTTGAGGGTATCATCTCTTTTTCTTAGCAGGTCAAAGTCCCCTTCGGCATCCTTTTCCCATTCTACCAGAAGCCTTATTGAAGAAGATGTGAAACGCATGGTCCAGAAGATTTTGTGGGCACAGGGCATTATTAAATCCCCCTCAGCTTTGACCCATATGGTCCAAGGTCCATCCACTTCCCTTCTGGTTCCTCCTCCAACTTCAGAACAAGTCTCTGAATTATCAGATCTGACATGCCTGGCAACTTCCGGTTTGGATCCAAGGATTTCTTTTTCTTCGGGTGAGACCCTTGCCTGGGGCGGTTTTTTTTTTTTTTTCAGAGCCGGAGAGCTTTCATAGCCATAGTGAACCCTGGTGCACCATGGGTGCGTTTGACTCCTAGACCTCTGGAACAGTCTGTGCACCTCGGGGCTTCCATGCGAGTGAGCTCAGTGCCGACTTCAACTCCAGGCGAGCAGTCTTCCGAGCTGATGAGGTCTCCGTCCCACAGGCATGGCTTGTCAGAGCCGGGGTACCTCTCTACTCAGGAGCATTCAGTCTTTGGGGCTCTGGAGAGGGCTATTGCTGCCTCTGCAACTAGGAATTCACTCCACCCTTATATCTTCAGCCCCATTTACTCCCCCAGCACACATCATCTGACCACTGCGTTCCACAGGGACAGTGGGACCTTAGGCCCCAGGATACCCATCAAGGTACCCCTGCCTCTTCTGATAACTCCCCAGAATATCCCACTGAGGAGGTTCCTTTAAAAAGTACCTGCAAGAGAGGAAGCATTTGGACTTCAAGGAGTCTGCCATGAAAGACACCAGTCTCGATGAGGGAGAAGAATCCCCATTGTCACCTCTTGAGTATGTTTCTTTTGGGAACATCTTGGAGATTTTAAAACAGAAAGGTGATTGGCAGTCCAGTAATCCTTTGTATGAGGAGTCAGTATACCTGCCAATCTTCTGATCCTGACCGTCTACCTCCTGGGTCCCTCTGCCCACCAGTGAGCTCATAGAATTGATCTCTCGGAGGGTGTGGGAGAGCCTTGATTCCATCAAGCCAACCCCTCTGAGACCAAACAAGACAATCAGCACTCCAGCTGACAAGGGTTGCAGTAGATGCCATGGTAATGGTGGCAGCCACTAAAAAGAAACTATCAGAGGAGAGTTCCACTACTCAACCTCATAATAAGGATTCCAGGCAGATGGATAGGCGCTGGAAGCAAGTCTTTTCTTCAGCGACCTTTGCCTTGCGATCACTGAATTACCTTTCCCACTTCAGGTTACAAAGGGATCTGATCAAGGAGCTATCAGATGCCCTTGAGGGAGCTGTTGTTGAGGGGAGTATGAGAAAATGTTGCTACCCAGCTAACAAACCTACATTCTGTAGCTAACTCTTCCATGAGCCTCATTGCGCATTCAGCCAAAGGAACAAGTAGAGCAGTGAGTTCAGCGAAACATGCCTGGATGCACCTGTTTGAGATTGTGGAGCCTTTTTAGATATACATTTTTCCGCCCCTCAGAGACCTTACCCTAAAGGTCAAAGAGGTGGTGGTAAAATGTGGTTCAAGAAATCACAAGGGTCTTCCAGGACACACATGGAGAGAGTTCCCCCATGGGGAGAGGGGGCAACAATTCTGTAAGGCACCGCCCTCATAGCAGTGAAGGCTGGGTCCAGAGAGCCTTCCTTTGGGAAAACCCTTCCAGTGCTTCTGAAAAGGAGGCCCAGTTTGCCTGCCTCTGGAGGCAATTGGGGGTTTACTATCCCTGCACTGGAGAGCCTGGTTAAAAATAACCACCGATACATGGGTGCAGAGAATAATATCCAGAGGTTATCTAATCCCTTTTTCCACCAGCCCCCTGAACAGAAAAATCCTGCACGTTCCACCTGGTCAAATGGATAAAACAGTCATTCAAATTCACAGACTGCTGGACAAAAGTGTCATCCAAAAGGTCCTCTCAGAACAAAGAGGATTCGGAACTTACTCAAGGTTCTTTTTAGTTCCAAAGAAAACATAGGTCTGGAGACCTTTTCTAGATTTCAGCAGATTAAACAAGTCAGTTTGACACCACAAGTTCCGAAGGGTCACTGTACAGTTCATATGTCCTTTTTTGGAAGAGGACGACTTGATGTGCACCATAGACCTTCAGGATGCATACTACCATATAAAGGTGGACAGGTGATCCAGAAGGCACCTACACTTTTGGCTGAGAGACTGTCATTACTAATTCAGAGTGCTGCCCTTTGGTCTCATTATCACCCCAGAGTGTTCACCCAATGCATGGCAGTGGTAGCAGCTCACCTGAGATGGCAAGGATTGCACACGTTTCCCTATTTGGACAACTGGCTCATTTCTACCCCAACCAGGCATCTACATATCCGAGCAAGAAACTCTGTTATCCAGATCTGTATAGAGCTAGGTATAACCATAAATTATGAGAAGTCACATTTGGGCCCTGCTGAAACATTGGAGTTTATAGGAGAAGTTCTGGACACGATGATTGTCAGTACTCTGGAGAGTGGAAGTCATGCAATCAGGCACCAAACACACAAATTACTCCAGGACAAGAAGATAGCCCCATGTCATGTCTTACAGGTTCTAGGTTCAATAGCTGCAGCTGTAGTCCTGTTTCTGCTGGTGAGATTCCACATGCAAGTACTACAATGGCTTCTAGCTACACAGTGGTCAGTTATCCACCAACCGATGTCTTAACAAATTCTCGTTGTGGACACCTTCAAAATAGCCCTGTCATAGTGGTTTCATGGTGATCATTAACACAAGGCTGACCTTTTGTTCCCCCACAACCATAGGTCACAGTGATCATGTATGCTTCCCAGATAGAGTGAGAGGGGACATTATCTGGGGAAGATGGTCCAAAGCACTTGGTCTGCCAATGATGCCAACTTGCACATAAACATCCTGGAGATGAGCGCCATGCTTCTAGTGTTGCAGGCCTTTCAGACTGCTCTGCCTCTGGGAACAGTGGTGATTCAGTCAGACATGTCTGTGGTCTGATGCATAAACAAGGAGGAACCAGATCTTGCCCTCTGTGTTGAAAAGTGCTCAGAGTGTGGCAATGGGCGATCTCATCCATCCATTTTCTTGTAGCAGTCTCATTCTGGGAAGTCCAACGCGATAGTGGACTAGTTGAACAGATCCATTCTCATGCCTTATGAGTGGTCCCACAACCAAAATGTAGCCAAAGAAATTTTCAGAGATGGGGCCAGACTTGTTGTGATCTCTTCACATCCCCTCTGAACAACAAATTGCAACAGCTACTTTACCCTAATCCCCCCCCCTGCAGGGGAATCCCTAAGGGATGCTGTCATACATGATTGGCCTCCTGGTCTCCTGTATGCCTTTACCCCCTTGATTCCCATATTTCTCCAGAAAGCAAACAAGTCAAATAGAACAGTAATCCTCATTGCCCCTTTTTGGCCTTGACAAATCTGTTTCCCCTTCCTCTGGCCTCATTTACAGAAGAAACCCTGGATTCTGGAACCCACTCCAGACTTCCTGTCATACCCAATGGAGATGACTCATCCGAATATTTCCAACCTCAAGCTTATAGCTTGGTTCCTCCAATTCCATTTATAGCCAGACAGCCTATGCTGGAGAGACCACAGAGGATCCTCACCAGAAGAATCCAGAGCCTCAAACATCTGCCCTACACAGATAGGCTAAAATTCCTGTCCCTCTTCTCAGTTTCATACAGACTCCTCAGAGGTGTCCTCTGTCTGGCACACAAAGCAATCTCAGACCCCGCCTTGACGGGACTGCTGCATATCTGCTTGTCAAGTGCCACTCAAGTAACCCGCACACACAACCTCAACCTGGTCTGTGACATCAATAGGACTTGTTGGCGGGACAGATTTGTGTCCCGGAGACCCCCCTCCCATCTGTAAAATAGACTCCCTCTTCATGTCATGCAGAGTACCATGTGTGTCTCTGCCGGACAGGGGCTTTGGGTGCTGACTTTTCTAAACAGGGGCTAAACTCTTGGCTAGGCTTATAAGAGCCTCAGGGCCAATAGCCTAGTAACTTCCTATGATCCTCAGTCCCATCATATTTTGCAATCCTCCCATAAGCCATCCCCTCAAAAACTTTATAGGAGAAAATGGAAAAGGTTTGTAATCTGGGCTTAACAGCATGATGTAAATCACTTCACAGCACCCTATCCACCCTGTCCTAGACTTTTTGGCTCACCTCTTTGACAATGGGGGAGTTGCCTCTACAATTAAGTCCATTTAGCAGCTATCTCTGATTTTTTACATTGGAAAAGATAAGTTGTCACTGATTTCTAACGAGCTTTGCAAAGCTTTCTTGAAAGGGACTCTGTTACTAAGGCCACCTCACAAGGAGCCCTCTCCTCCATGGGACCTAAACTTGGTTTAATGTCTTGGCGTTCAGCCTCCGTTTGAACCCGCAGCGAAATATGATATAAAATTTTTGTCCTGGAAGACCATCTTCCTAATAGCCATTACATTGGCAAGGAGAATATCTGAAGTTCAGGTCTCATCTTCCCAACCTCCTTACCCGATTTTCCATAAAGACGAGGTTTTCTTGCACACCAACCCCTCCTTTTTTACCTAAAGTTGTTTTGGAGACTAATATCAATCAAACCATTAACTTGCCCATTTTCTATGCAAACGTCAGTAACAAAGGTGAGTATGTGGTACATTTGATGGATGTCCATAGGCAGCTACATTTTTTATCTGCACAGGATAAAATATTTTAGGAAGGCAGATCAACTGTTTATTTCTTTGCAGGCCCTATGAAGGGCCTGCCAGTATCCAAAGTTACTCTACCAAAATGGCTCACTGATTGCATTTCTTTCACCTAAGCCAAACAAGGTATAGATCTTCCCAAATGGATTTGAGCTCACTCAACCAGGGCTATGGCCACTTAGGCAGTTTTTCAGGCTAGTGCATACATGGATGAAATTTGTGCAGCAACCACTTGGGATAATCATCTTACCTTTTATCTCTCATTATAAATTGGACTTGGTTTCCAGGGGAAGAGCCTCCTTTGGTTCGATGGTTCTGAGAAACATTCTTCCGTGAAACATTCTTCCGTGAGTCCACCCGGGATAAAGGTAGCTGGGAACTCTGCCTCATATGTGAAGATGAAATGAAAAATTTACTATCAGATAAAGAAATTATGTACTTAACATGGCATTCCATCTGTATTGTCAATTTTTCTTTTCTCCTCACATCCCCTCCCTCTAAGCCCCCAACTCTTTGCTTCCGGTAGAGTGGAAAGAATACATTTATTGCTTGTTATCTTTCTCCATACTCCAGAAATGGTCCTTTATGAGCTCTTTCACGTAAACTTCTTTTCTCCATCCAGATAGTCTTAGCAAACAAGATCTGAGGTAACAGGGAGAGCTGCATTGTAGGTTAGGGGAGGAGTCCAAGAGCTTTTTGGTTGCTTTGAGCTTAGTAACGGCCGAGTTGGATTCGAAGGCTCAGATCCGGACCCATATATGAGGAGAAAAGAAAACTCAACAATACAGATGGAACGTTATGGTAAGTATATAACTTCTTTTTATTCCAGATACAAAGATGAGTAACTGGGCTGTGTCACGGACATCACAGCTCTCGTCCAAAGCCAAGGAGAAAAAGTCAAAAGTGTCCACTTTCTTTTGCAGCTGAAGCTCCAGATTTACTGCATTGTACTTGAGTCTTCTCATTACAGTTTGCATGGAGAGGGGCACATTCTCAAATACTTCTTTTTTTTTTCACAGGACATATTAGCGCTGCAGCATCCACCAAATGTTCTTTGCTGAACTCCCCATTAGAGAATAGCTTACTTCTTTTTATAATTTTGTGGGATATCACAAAGCTGGTCTTGACTGCATCATCCTTGGATGTGTAAAGCTTGGTAAAAGTCCTTGCTGCTTTTCCAGCTTAGCTAGCAAAGCTTCATATATCCATTCCCGCTCTGCATCAGTGAAGTTGTTATATTTCTCTGCATGTTTTGTCTCATAATGGTGATTCAAATTGTAATCCTTAAAACACCACAATCTGATCTCCACAAACTAGGCACATGGCTTTACCTTTGACTTCAGTAAATAAATACTTAGAAGTCCACGTCTTGTTAAAAACTACATTCTTTATCAAATTTCTTTTTTTTGTGTGAGCTGACATTTTCTGTGGGTTAACAGCTGCTAAAATATTAAACATTTACTTTGAATCTGCTCTTGTCCAAGCAAAGTGTGCAGCTTTGTATAGAATTATATTTTAATAATAATTCATGTGTATTATAACTTAACATTCAAGTAAAATACACAAAAACTTCTTTGGAATAACAATCCCTGGACTAAATCATAACGTGCATGCTGTACCAAAACATATGAAGTCTTTCTCTGTCCAATCAGAAGCCTTTTTAGAGAATTGTGGAGGGGATAGTCAAATAAGTCGTGCTATGTAACTCACTATTATGCTACTTTTAAAACCAAACCATAGTGATTCTTCACCTGTCAGGGTGGCATTACTGGCTAATGTTTGGTTTTCTTGTGTCACATGGGTTTTGTTTAGTAATTTTTACAAGTGTAGATATTAATTGTAAATGGAAACTACCATTATCAGATGCTAGAAGTTTGAGTTCAACCATTGTAAAGGTCACTGCTGTCTTTATGGTGAGTGTCTTTCAGAAAAAGAGCAATGTATTTTCAGGGCCCAACTCAAGGATTCTACATCATCTGTTGGTTGGGGGCACGTTGAAGACCAAGCACTACCAGTTCATCTTATTATGGTCTCTACAGTATTATTCTTGTAGAAATGTTTTTATTTACAAGTGTAGTATGCTACATCTCTCTAACATTTTATTATTGTTTTTTTTTTTTTTTTTTTTTTTTTTGTGAAAAGTCTGTCACTATTCTTTTCACATAGTTTGAGTACAAGTTTGTATTAAAATGTTGGACAGAAACATTTTTTTTTTAAATAAATGGAAACATGAAGCAAAATTAGTGAAATGCACCTGAAGATAAAAGTGCCCTCTTTCATCTTTTGCTTAGGTTAATTGGTTTACTGTTGAGAAACATCTGAACGTCATTCTCCTCTTAATAACCATTGGTTAGGCTTGTCAGAAATTGCTCCCGCTTTTTATTGTAATAGGACAGTAGTAAAGCTATTCTTCTAATTTTAGTTATGGTCAGAATATTCCTGATCAGTTTTAGGAGTGATTGGCAGAAATAACTGCATAGTACAACTGTTATGCTGAAACTCCCATCTATGTCATTGTTTAGTGGGTTCAGTCCTCTCTGAATTTCCAGAAAATCACAAAATATATGAAATAGACTGAAACTATGAGGCTAAATCTGGACAGTTGAGAGGTATGTTAAAAACACCTCCACACACACCTGCCTTCTCTCTACTCTCACACAGCAACACACACTTTCTCTCTCATACAGCAAAGAATGGCTAGTTTAAATTTCACACACACAGACACACACACACACACACACACACACACACACACACACACACACACACACACACACACACACACTTACCTTTTCTCTTTGGAACGGCTTAGTTTAAATTCCGCACCCAAATTTAGAATGTGGTTACTTCCGCAGTGGCATATGTGTGGTGCACACATGGTTCTTGTTAAAGGAGAAGACACCATCACCGCAATATAAGAAGTTTTTTTTAATATGTTATTAACATAAATGTTTAAGCCTCCTGGCCAGAGTGGGCCCCTTCCCAGCTGTGGGGGCCTAGGCGACTGCCCTTGTCACCTACTATTGGATGCAACTCTGGTTCCTGATGTCGTCATTCTACGGATTTACTATGCTTTTCTGTAATAAAAAGCATAGTAAATCTGCTGACTTAACAAACTCCGATAGTCTGTTTCTTTTTTGAAACATAATACCGGAGTTTACACAGTGTTTTCCAGAGTACCAGAGAATTGGTTTGATTTCTGGATAATCTGGGGAAAAAACACTAAGTTCTTGCAATTAGCAAGTGTTTTTTCAGGCTGGTCAGGGACAGCCATAGGGCTATAGAATGCCCAGGTCAGCTGTAGATGATTGTGATTGTGGAAGTGACACCCTGACCTTATGTGAAAAATGGGGAAAAAGGGTTGTGAATGGATAGATGGATGGAGTAGGGTGGGAGTTAAGAAAGACAAAGTGGATATATAGAGTAGAGTACTTTGGGAGCAGTTAGCAGGGCATCATAATGTACTAAACTGAGTGTGTGGTGCATTTGGGAAAGGAGCTAAAGATCTAATAATGACATCTGCTGCTCTGCAGATTGTAAATCCAAAGTTCCTCCATTTTTCAAGGAACTAGCAGTGCTTGAAGTCGGATACCACCCCTGATAGTTCCATATATTGTGGGTAATTACACTTATTCTTGGTAATGAAAATAAAACAAGTTGTTTTGCTGTAGATGATACTTTTCTTGCTTGAAAATCATGAGACTAAAAGATGTCAGGAAGAATGGAAACAATGAAAGCTTGATTGTGAAGATGTGTAGCAATAATAATTGAGAAGAATGTTTCACCACAGCAAAGTTCTGTGGATGGTAAAATTTAATTTGACTGAAGGTTAAAGAAGTACCTAGAAACTTGGAAAAAGTATAATTTGGTTTGTTGCACAGTTCTGTTCTCCAAAATGTTGCACATTTTTGGCCTTCTAAAATGGTACAAAACAGAGAGCTCTCTGTAGTTGAGGTTGATAAGTTTTTGCATGCACAGCAGTTTGTCACGATGCAAATTAAACAAAAGGTGGTTGAAGTGAGGAGCAGAACTTGATTTGGGTACTCGGAGAATGGAAAACAGTAGTTGCATGCAGCGAATGATATAAACATGTAAAAGAAATCTTTTCTTTTTCTTTCCAATAAACATCTTTATTAAATTATCAAGTATGACATAGGCAGTCTTACATTTATATAACTGAAAAACAAACAACATTGAAACCACATTAGTTGCAAACATTATACATCACAGACACCATTGAAACAACTGTAGCTGCAAACATTATACATCACTTATAAGCTATCCATTCATTGTCAGTTAAGTATCATATGGCTCATTCAAATCCTGCCTCTTAAACCTCATTCCTTCTCTGCATATATTCCCATAATTCCCATTTTTTTCCTATGTAGTTTGCTCTTTCCCTTTTCAAAAGATCCCATTTCCAGTTTTATCTCTGTTGCTACATTAACTACTTCTAATAAAGTTGGTCTAGAATTTGATTTCCATTTTTTAGCAGCTACCATAGACTCAGCAAGGCTTTACTTATGTCTAGGCAATTCCAATTCTGTATCATAGTTCAAAAAAATCATCTCCCCAGTTAATCCAGTCCTCACCCAGCATCTCTGACAGACCGGTCTGCAGGGAATCTCCAAAGTCTGCTAGCTCACTACACTCCCAAAAAATATGCACCCAGCCATCTGTTTCCTGTCAGTCACACCACCAACATTTGCTATCCACCTAAGGAAAGATTCCTTGGAGTCTACCTGGGGTATAAAAAAAATACCTATGTAGACACTTCCAGGCAAAGATCCTAAATCTTCTAGATATTTGTTGCAAATTTGGGAGGCACACGTATATCCCCCATTGTCTTTTTGTTAATTGCTAATCCAGTTTCTCTTCCTTATCCTTTTTAAGCTCCTCTGATACTTATAGTTATCCTGCAATATTTTATATGCGCTAGTAATTATTCCCTTTTTAATGGAAGCTTCTGTTCTAGATTGTTAAAAACTCTGGTCTATATTGAATCAGTGAACACTTAAAAAGTGAATGCTGATTCATCCACCCCATTTAAGCGAAAGGTTACAATCCCAAACACTCAGAACAGCGATTTTTTTTCCCAGGGGAAAAAAATCACTCTTCCACAAAAAAAAAAATCTTAAAACAGTATATAATGTGGGGGGCTGTGCCCCCCACTTAAATATACCAACTCCGAGATCGCACCACAGTGGAGGAAATGGCGAACTCCTGAAACTGGCCCAGCAATTTTTTTCCCTGTTCTGGGTGCTAAGGATTGTAAGCTTTTGTTTACATAGGGTCGATGAATCGGCGTTCACTTTTTTAAGCATTTGCTGATTCAATATAGACCCTAAAACTTTACCAGTGCTGGTCTTTCATTTAAGATCCCCTATTTCTTTCTCTTTGCCTGTACTCTGATATCAATCTTCTATTGGGAAGGCAATCTCTAACCTGCAGTCCAAATAAATTCTTCGCCTCTTCCCATTGTATTACCTTTCCCTTTCTAGTTATTTGCTCCAAACACCTTGGTTCCTTTGCCAGTTTTCTCCAATAAATTCCAGCCCCCTCTTGCCTGTTATCTGTATCCTTGACCACAGTCATCCCTATCAGCAGAATCTCATTTCTCCATTCTCATGCTGGTTTAGTTCTTAGAATACTCCCTGCTATTTTATGAATATAATACTCTATATGATTGTTGTTGTTAAGAGTCTGCATCCAAAATCCCAATCTCTCCTTATTTCTCGAGACCCCCCCCATATTATCATCATTCCTTTCCATTCTGAATAATAGTTTTCTGCTTGTGCTATCTATAAGAGCCTTGACTGTGTTGCTCTAAAGTACCCCCTCAAATTTAGTAATCCTAGTCCACCTTGTTCTGTTGGAAGAATCAGCTTATCCCACTTGACTTTTGCTGTCTTCCCTTCCCAGATAAAATCCTTGAACTCTTTTTTTTGTAGTTGCTATCCACAACTTCTTCTCTGGTTGATAATGCTTGACCTGTGTATAAGACTAAAGGGACTAAAAACATTTTAACTGCTTGTATCTTAGTATCCATATTCATATAACAAAGCTTCTAGTTTCTCAATTTTTGTATTATCTTCTGTTTAGTCTCTTCCTTTATATCCTTATCTGACACAACTGTCATTTCTAACCCATACTCTTAAATACTTCATTTTATTACGTCCCCATAAATATGGATATTGTTGGACCGATTTGTGTGTGGGTACATAATTTGCCTCTGTTGCCTTTTTTTTATTTCATTAATTTTGTTTCCCGAGAAGATTTGAGACTTTCATAAAATATTCCACAACACTGTAATATGCCTTTCTGATGTTGTCATGTAAGAAATAATATAATTTGCAAACAGATCCAGCTTTTCCTGACTACCATACCAACACCTTGAATTTCTGAGCCCCTTATTTTCTTTGCCAATGGTTCTAAATATAATGCAAACAACAGAGGAAAGCAAACAACCCTTGTTCCTCTACTCAAGCCTTAATTATCAGAGAGGACCCCACCCACTTTAATATTTGCCTCCAATCCCTCATATACACTGCTAATCAACCTTATAATTGTATCGGGGAAAGCAAATACTTCCACTGCCCTGCTCATGAAGTCCCAGTATCCTCTGTCAAATGCTTTCTCTGCATCAAGACCCACCAATAACAGTAGTATTTTCTTACATTCTTCTTCCCTCTGGATCATCACTGTTGTGTTAATATTGTAAAATTCTTGCCTCCCCTCCACAAAATTGCACTGATCCATAACTATCAATTTTCTTTTAGCCATTCTAGACATAAACACTTTATAATCGAGGTTTAGTATTGAAATGGGCCTGTATGAAGCTAGATCCAATGGGTCTTTATCCTCTTTAGGTATTACCGTTACCACCGCTTTCTTCCAGAGTGCTGGTACTTCTCCTCCTTTTAAAATACTGTTAAACAAAACTTTCCAGATCTTTATTAGTTTTTCCCTCCTAGCTTCCAAACTTCCATAGCAATGCCATCTATTCCTGGGGATTTTCCTGTGGATTGGTTATACATAGCCATTTTTATCTCATCTCTTCCTATCCTAACTATTAGTAATTGAGCCTCATCTACCTTTAACCTTGGCATATTTAATTCTTCCATAAACATGTCCATGTGTACCTTTTCTTGATTTCTGTATTCCTCTGCTTTATACAAGCTTTCTTAAAATTTCCAAAACATTTTCAGTACTTCTACAGGATCTCGTGTTGTCTTCCTTGTTATAGGTTCCCTAAGCTTGGTAACAGCCCTTTCCACTTTCTGTTGCTTGAGACTTTGTGCTAAAAGTTTTTGTGCTCTGGAATTATCAAAAAAAGTTGCTTAACAGCAGTCTTTCTAAACTTCTGCATATTATCGAGGTACTCCCTTATTTTCTGTTTAGCATTCTGCAGTTGTTACTTTTCTTGTTTTGAGAGATTCACCTCATTTTGAAGTGCTTTAACTTTTATCAGTCCCTCTAAATAATTCTTGCTACTTCTTAACCACATCTCCCTTTCCTTTGTTTCCACCCTAGTTTTAAACTCCACTTTATTTTCCCACTCCCTAGCTATATTTTTAAAGACATTTCTATCTTGTCTAGTAGCTCCTGAATTAATTCCAAAACCCATTCCTTAAATTCCTCTCTTTTCAACAGATAGGTGAGAAAGAGCCAGTGTCTCATTTTTATTTCATTACCTTGCATTTTTGTTTTAGTTATTATTGGCACATAATCTGAAATATTTTTGGGGTGCATTTCAAGACCTTCAGTTAAATGCACATGTTCCTGTGAGATGTAAATTCTATCTAGCATGGCCAGTTTTTGTATCTTGGAGAATAATATGTAAATTCACTCCCAACTCCTGGCACTGAATGCACATCTTCAATGCCAAACATTTTCATAAATTTCTACAGAAATCTACCCTCCTTTGTTATATTTTCCCTTCTAGGCCCCCAGACACATCTTCACTGTTGCAAACCAAATTCCAGTCTCCACCTATAAGTAATATTCCTTGCTGAAAGCCTATTATTTCTCCCAGAATTTTCTTAAGCTTTATTATAGCAGTTTTAGGTGGAATGTAAATACATGCCATTGTAATCCTCCTCCCCTGCCAGTAGCCCCTTAGTAGTGTATATCTACCATTCTTATCTTTTTTTCTCTATTCTGTCAGTATTGGCGCTCATCTTCAAATTAATACAAGTACTCCTCTTTTTCTTTGCCCCAGATATTCTGCTGGATAACCACCCTGAAAACATTTCTTTATCAAATTCATGTTTCTTTCTTTCCATGTATGTCTCCTGTAGCATAGCTATCTGCACTTTACATTTTTAATGTAGTTCATTATTCTTTATTTTTTATATTCATCTGTAAGACCATTCTGATTGAAAGACATTACAGAAAGTGTTGTTTTCTTATATAGTTATTACCACATTTTATGTATAACTGCTTTTTTGTTAAATATCAACTTCCAACTTTTAGTACTGCGGTGGTAGTGCTGCGGTAGCGTTGTCGCCTCACAGACGTTGCCAGTTTGATTCTCAGTTAGAGCGTCTTCTGTGTGGCGACATGCGTGAATGGGCGTTCCTTCGCTGAAGGTTGTGCTTTAGGCTCAGCAAGCCAGTACATAAAAATCTACTGCTAATCATTAGTGGACCGGAGTTCCGCTGTGGTGACCCCTAACCGGGAAAAGCCGAAAGACACAAACATCAACTTCCAACTTTTATGTTACATGCATACACTGCTTTGCAGGTTGGCCTTTTATGCAGTTGTTTCTTGTCATATCCATTTGAGCCTATGCCACATCTTACATAACTCTCTTTTTTTGAAAACCCTCAAAGAGAGTAAACAAATCCCCCAATCTCCCCCCAAAATTATCAACTTAATAACACACTGAACTTGTACATCTTCAAATATTGATGTTTTTGCTTCCTAATAAGAACAGAAGTTCTAAGCTGATAGTTGCACAGACAGGCTAGAGTAACAAAAAAGGTTAGTCACGCTAATATGCATGGTACAGCCTCTGCTAGTAGTATGTGCTATTTGATTTTGACTTTCTTTATAGCTCTCCCAGCTGAGAAAACACTTGAATGCATTCAGTAAATTCTTTCTCTAAACCATATCTCTTTATCAAAGTATCTTCTTGTGACATGCAAACCAGACACAGAACTGGTAAGGATACCTTGTTTACCAGAAAAAACCCTTATAATATTCAATATTATTTTTCGTTTACATGTTTTGTAATAAACTTGTTATTGGATAATGCCTAAGTTATTGACCCAGTCATTTCTCTATGCAAGTATGGGAAAAAAGCACACTGATATTTCTTTTGTCATAATGTCATAACTCTTTTAACCAGACCTTTCCTCCACCCCCTTTTTTTACATTGCAGTGCTTACATTTCTTATAACTGAACAAAGAAAAACAGAGAAGAAGAGAGAAAAAAAACAAAACAAAAGCACCTGTTTATATTAGTATTCCCCTTGCATTTTAAAAGAAAACTGAGAATACTTTACTCCAAGTCTAATTGGTTTTGTCTTCTCTTTAAAGTTCTAGCTGGGAAAACCCTGATTGTTTTCAGAGAACATTATGTCCTAGCCATTTTCTCTTTTCTTTTTCACTCAGCCAGTCCCCTTCCACCAGTGTCACCAGTTTCTCTTTAGCAGATGGTGTCCATGAAGACATGAAAACCAGACAGCCCATTTCTCTGTATCAGATTGTTTCCATAGAAACATGAAGGCCAGCTGCAGAATTGCTACTAAGTATACATACATCTGCTAGAAAAAAGCCTCATATTATTCAATATTCTTTTCCGTTTACTTGCTCTCTCTCAAAACTAATCAATCTAAGATCCTTAATCCACTCATTTCCCCATGCAAGAATGAGAAAAAGTACTTTTTAACTAGGCTCTTCCTTACATTGCATAGCCTGTATTTCTCAAAACTATACAAGATGAAAGAGAGAAGAGGGGGGAAAAAGAAAAAAAATAACAGGACCTATTTACAATCCCCATTACACTTAAAATAGCATGCAAAGAAACCCATACACCACAAATACAGTACTATTAAAAAAATAAAATGAGTTCTTTATTTACAGTTAGCTTTCTCCCCTCTCTTCCCCTCCTCAATGCATTTTTCCAAACATTAATGAAATCAAGTAGGGCATATATACTTTAGAGCCCCCCACAAGTCCATTAAATTTTGAAAATGTCCAATATTTCCAGATTTTCCTTGTTCTGTCATATTTCTCAAATATGATTACTGCATTGTAATCCCACAGTAAGTTACTGGTTTTATTAGTAGTGTTCTCAATTGACCGAATCCTGTCTTTTCTTCATTTCCAATGTACTCTCAATTCTTCTAGTCAATTCTCATGCTCCCTTCCTTCTCGCCAACATTTTTCGTTGAAATACTGGGAACGTTTTTACAGGTTCAGTCTCTCTCTGATCTTTATTACCAGAAGAACAAGAAGCAGAATCTCCTCAGCTCACCTTTTTGTCAGAGAAACTTTTGTATTTCTTTCTTAATATGCACTTCATCAAAAATATGATTTTGTCCCTCCAGGGAAAAATACCTTAAAGACAGCTGGATGCAGTAGTTTGAATCTCAGACCTGTGTCTTGATATGCCCTGAATAGTGGAATGAATTTACTACTCTTCTGCCTGGTGTACAACGAGTAATCGTTCTCCAAAAACACTCTATCTTCTACTTTTATTATTTTGTCCTTCTGCCTCAATTTCATCAGAATCAACTCTTTCTGCTGGTAGGATTGCATCTTTACTATTAAAGGTCTAGATTGCTTTCTTATAGCTGGGTTTGAAGCATACACATGATGTGCCCTTTCAGCTAACAACTCCTGCTGTGGAGTACCTGTCTAGTTGCTTATTTGTGCTTTCATAAAATTAATGCAGTCTGTTCCTTCCAGCTTCTCTGGTATAGCTGAAAAATCTCAGGTTTCCCTACATACTCTGTCCTTTAATTCTATTATTTTTTGAAACATTGCTTCCTGAGCAGTTTCATATTCAGCCAGCCTTTTCATCATTTCGACCTCTGATTTTTGCAGCTTTATCATCTCATCTGAATATTTGTTTAAAGCTTCTTCCACTTTTTCAAGCCTTTTGTTGTTTGTATTGATATACTCCATCAGTGTTTTGTTTATTTTAACCAGGTCTGTATGCAGTTGTCTTGTATCTTATTGTAGGTTACTGGAAGTCATGTCTGAAGGTTGCATTGCTTTTTGCTGAACAGCTGCAGAACTTTCTTTATTCCTGGCATCCAGGCAGTGCACTTAATAACCAGTTACTGAAATTTGCCCATAAACACAAGTCTATTGGCCTTCTGTGCTGAGTTTCTGTTTTCACACTGGGAGAGCTAGAAACAAGCTGTTACTCAATGTTCAGCCGTCTTGGAAGTCCCCTTATCTCTCTCTCTATCTGTCTCTGAGCATTATGGTAACACTAGGTCTAAAGGATGCTTATCACATGCTTGTAGCCAGGAGCTTTACGAAATTTCTCAGATTCTTTTTGTCTGGGTTACGTTATCAGTTCTGTAAATTACCCTTTGGGCTATCTCCAGCTCTATGGGTATTTACATAATGTCCAACTCCAGTGATAGCTCATTGCAGTCTGCAAGACATTCACATATTCCCTTTTTTTAGACTGCTTATCTTTGCAGAGTTTTTTCCCAGATGTCAAGAGTCTTTAACGTGGATTCCTTCTCTCCTTACCAGTTTGGGGTTCCAGTTAAATATTCAAAAATCCTCCTTCACACCATCACACAGTATTCTGTTTCTGGTCTGCTTTTTTAGATACTTCTCATCAAAAAGCTTTTCTAACTAAGGAAAAGGTGGATTTCTATCCAGAAACTTTCCTGAGCTTCTCCAAGTCATAGACTTTGGCAAAAGAATATCTTTTTTATTGGCTTCTGTGATTCTTATGATCTGTCTCACCAGGTTACACATGAGAAACATTTAAAAGCTTTTAAAAACACATGTACCCAAAATTCTCACCTCTGGAATTTCAGATTCCAGTTGTGGGCTTTGTCAAAAAAGTACTGTACTGATGGAGGCAGCAAATGGCTCAAAATCCAGGTTTCCCTTTTTCTCCTCTTATCCCAATGCATTCTGTAACTTTACTTGCATCAGAGCTTGCTTGGGGAGCAGTTTCTGTGTGTGTTTGGGGGGGGGGGGGTGAGTGCAAGGCTTCAGACAAACCAAAGCACATACCTATCAGAGATGTCAGATCAGTGCCAGACAATCTCTTCATCTGTGGTCCTCAGAACCTCTACAGGTGATTTACAGACAACACCACAGTGATGTGGCACATAAACTGGGGGTGGTCTTACCCTGTGTGCAAACTGGCTATGATGGCTCAGGAGGTAACTCTACAGCACTCTTTTAACCCTTTAAGCATCTCAGAGCAAAATATAGTAGCAGACAAGCTGATCAGGACCATGACAGATCCTCACAAATGGAAATTGCATTAGGTGTTTTTCCAGGAATTAATCCATTTATGGGGAACACCTCAAAAAATCTGTTCATTTCCTTTCAAAACAGACATCTAAACAAGTCCTGCACCAGAACTTCTTGCAGACAGTTATTGAAAATGGACGCATTCTCATCCCCATGGTCTGGGATGTTCCTTTATGCATTTCCACTGATATCCAAGGTAACTCTGAAGATTCAGAGGGACTATCCAGAAATCATTGTGATGAATCCCTTTTGGTGGAGCCAACATTAGTTCTGTCATCCTATGAAACTGGTCAAGGGTAATCACCACAAACTTTCTCATATATCCAGTTTTCTCTCACAAGACACTGGTATATACTCGAACCTCGAACAACTTCAGTTAACTGCCCGAATGGTTCAATTTTGATATCTTTTAGGCACCTCTTTAATGAGGAAAAGATGGGAAAACAATAAGAACAAATCACTCATTTATGTCCAAAGTTGTGTCAAAGTTTACTTTGGGAAACTGAAGACTTGATTCAGTGTTCTCCCTGGATCTGCAGAACTAGGAAGAAAGGATTCTACTTGCACTGGATATGTTTAGGCAGCTTGGGTACTATTATCTTGACAGAATCAAGTCCTTTAGTAAAGCAGACCAACTGTTTATTTTTTATGAATGGACAAAGAAAAGACAAATCGTATCAAAACAGTTTTGAGATGGCTGTCCTCAGCTGTTGCTTTTTATTATTCCCTCCGTAGCAAATGTATTCTAGGCAGCATCAAGGCACCCTCTATTAAAGCCTTGGCTTCTGTTATGGCATACTGCAATGGGGTGGACTCTAGAGGCATTCTAGAGTCAGTTACATGGTCTTCTGTATATACTTCTACAAAGCATTACAGACTGGGTTATTTTACCAGGTCCATGAATGGCTTTAATAGGACCATTCTTCAGAGTCTCCTGGACCCTTAGCCTTTCTCCTTCCAGGTTAAGTAAGGGTATCTCCTAAGTCCTAAAAGCAGGCAGAAGCGAGTACAGGAGCTTTAGTGAACTTGGTCACTAGGGAAAAACAAAACTGCGTATCTACTAGATATGCATTTTGCTGGAGGAGTTGGGGTGAATCCTGGCCATCCAAGGTTCTTCACTTAGCTCTGGATGTTCCTCTGAAGTCCTTCTTGATGCTTCCCTGGAAGATTCAGGGATTTTTCTTTGGATGGTCCAGCTGTGATAAAAGAAATTTCATTGCTCAGAATGATGCGATAAAAACACACAGGTACTCTGCTCTTGTTCTTCAGGTTCTTTTGTGGCATATGAGTGCTGCTTAGTAGACAGGCAGTCTACATAGCAAAATGCATAGTGAGTAGATATTCAGCTTTCTCCTTCCAGGTTGGATAAGGTTTGGTAAGCAACCCATATAGCCAAAGGCTGTGTAAGATGCATTTACAATAACAGTAGGTATTAACATTTTTCACTGCTGCAGTCCACCCTCCAACTCCCTGCTTCTGTATATGGTTAGTTGTTAGGATATAAAGGAATTGTTTACTGTTTATATCTTTTAAAGTTTCAGGATGAGTACGCTCTTTCTGTCTGTATGGGCACAAAAGTCCTGAAATTGTCTACACTCTGACTGCTGACTTCCAAGCGACTAACCAATCAGCAGTCAGAGTGTAGGTATGGGAGGGAGATAGAGCTTTGTGAAACTGGCTGATTGTTGTATCCTAGGCAGGATACAACATGTATAGCCAAAGGCTACTCCAGCAGTGAGGAATTAAAAATCTCCTGCTTGGTAAGTGCAACTTACACAACTGTACTTTCTTTCCTGGCTTTTTGCAAGTAAGTAGCTTGTGCCTTTCTTCTATTCCATTTTCTCAAGTGTGAGAAGGGGCACTACTGGGCTGCCTATCCTTAATTATACATCCAGTGACACAGACTTCTGGCATTCCTTGGGGGACATCCTCAGGGAAGAAGAGTTGGTGTCATATGCTTGTTGTTTTCTTCTTCTTAAACATGAGATACTTTGGATCTGATGAGGTCTCTTTCATCCTTTCCTGAACAGATGGCTCTTCGGATCTGATCACTGATCTGACTTCAGCACTCAGTATTTTGGATGCCAAGCGCAGGCTCATCCCCTTACCCATAACTCTGTGCAAAGCCCGATATTATATCAGATCTCATTTGTTGCTCGTTCGAGACAGACACAAATCTTCTTGCCCAGGTGTGGGTTGAAGATTGAGAGAAATAATTGTAAGAGTATTTTGATTCAATATTTTTTTTTCTCTAATATATATCTTATACCCTACCTCCCATTTTGTAGTTGATCTGCATTTTTGAATTTCAAAAACTTTGGCTACAGCTTATTTTTGAATTTTCTTGTGCCTTAGCACCATCTTAAAAAAATCAGCTATATATCTTGTATGTTTTCCCTCTCCTAAACTGTCATATATTACCATTTTTTCCTGCAGCTTTCAAAATGTCAGATAAACTGAATGGGTTTAAGAACTGTCTGGACTGCAGGTATAAGATTCCAAATTTGGATGCACTCTTTGTGTTTACTGTCTCAGAGCTTCCCATTTGGATGAACAGTGTGTTCCTTGCCAGAGGATACCCACTCGAGTTCATAAAAAATATTAGAATGGAAGTTGAACAACACAGAAAGACCAAATTTAAACCCATAAAAGGCTGTCTAAATGACAAAGCCTTAAGTGAGCACACCACTAAGAGTCAGACAAACATCAACATTAATCATACCCCAGTTGAATCTGACTATCAATCAGCACTTATCTTGGAATTTAATGGCTTCAACTCCAAGATAAAAGCATGATCCTCAATGAGTGGGAAAAATTCATCTCTTTCTCAGATATACCCGAACATAAAAGGAAAAACACCAAAAATGGTATATAAAATGCACGTAGCATAAAAAAGTTTTAGAGAACAATCTCACAAAGATCCTCATCACTACTTGGAGGGCATGCCTTAATAACACCTCATATGGAACATTTCATTGCGGGCACTGTAAACAATGTCCCTACATTTCCAACAAAGAGAAATTTACATTGAAATAAGGGACATTAATATATATAGCACTGGTTCATTCAACTGTGAGTCCCAGGGGTGGTTTACCTTGCATTGTGTACAAAATGCAGTTAAGTATTATGTTGGGAAAACAGAAAGAGTATTGAAGAGGCGGATTTATGAACATTTATATGAGATACAAAAAGCAAAGGACACCAATGCATTGTACAAACACACAAAGAACTGTAAAGAAGCCACATTCTCCTTTTTTGTTTTAGAACAAGTTAAAAAAGAAATAAGAGGAGGTCCCTGGGAAGAATGGCTTGAATCCAGGGAACTGTATTGGCAAATTTTATTAGAGGCCAACAAATCACCAGGCTTAAATGAATGTATCTCAATAATTCCAGCTCTCAAACTGAGATCAATTCAAGTTTGAAACTCATTAAGTAGTTTTATGAACAGTAGAGGGCACTGTTGTCTATGCTTCTGTTTTTTATGTACCTACTACAATTACTGTGCACATAAATACATTTATCAGTTTTTAACCAAAGAGCTTCATTCTATTGTGGGTTTTAGAAACCTAATTAACTACAATCATTTTTTAATCAATACTTCTGCTTCTAAATATTGTAATTATTTTAAAGGAAAAAGTTTTTTACATATTTATTAGATCATTTTAAATCACTCACAATTTTATTATAATGAGCTCCTCAGACTGTCACTATTTTTATTGGTTTTAACTTAGATGCTTGAATTTTATTGGTCTTTTCAAATGTATTTCCTTATATAATGCTTAATTAGTTAATTCATTTTGTCTGATGAAGTCTAAGCTACAGGCTGGCCAGCATGTACTGGATGTTTAATAGCGTTTACGAACTCTGTGATCTAGTTTTGGACGTTTTATTCTTTGAATAAAGTGCGGATTGTGTGCGCTGTCTCTGGATTCCTTATGTATAGCCAAAGGCTACTCCAGCAGTGAGGAATTAAAAATCTCCTGCTTGGTAAGTGCAACTTACACAACTGTACTTTCTTTCCTGGCTTTTTGCAAGTAAGTAGCTTGTGCCTTTCTTCTATTCCATTTTCTCAAGTGTGAGAAGGGGCACTACTGGGCTGCCTATCCTTAATTATACATCCAGTGACACAGACTTCTGGCATTCCTTGGGGGACATCCTCAGGGAAGAAGAGTTGGTGTCATATGCTTGTTGTTTTCTTCTTCTTAAACATGAGATACTTTGGATCTGATGAGGTCTCTTTCATCCTTTCCTGAACAGATGGCTCTTCGGATCTGATCACTGATCTGACTTCAGCACTCAGTATTTTGGATGCCAAGCGCAGGCTCATCCCCTTACCCATAACTCTGTGCAAAGCCCGATATTATATCAGATCTCATTTGTTGCTCGTTCGAGACAGACACAAATCTTCTTGCCCAGGTGTGGGTTGAAGATTGGGAGAAATAATTGTAAGAGTATTTTGATTCAATATTTTTTTTTCTCTAATATATATCTTATACCCTACCTCCCATTTTGTAGTTGATCTGCATTTTTGAATTTCAAAAACTTTGGCTACAGCTTATTTTTGAATTTTCTTGTGCCTTAGCACCATCTTAAAAAAATCAGCTATATATCTTGTATGTTTTCCCTCTCCTAAACTGTCATATATTACCATTTTTTCCTGCAGCTTTCAAAATGTCAGATAAACTGAATGGGTTTAAGAACTGTCTGGACTGCAGGTATAAGATTCCAAATTTGGATGCACTCTTTGTGTTTACTGTCTCAGAGCTTCCCATTTGGATGAACAGTGTGATATTTGCACAGTCTTTGGTACCTAGGCAGATATAGAAAGAAAAAAATAAGTTAATCATGAAAGGACATCTTCCTGCCCCAGCAGGAAAAATGTCCAAAACTTCGCAAACTGGTATTGGAGATTGTCCTTCATCAGAAAAGGCTGTAGACAAATCCAAGGAAGACAAAACCTACAAAGATCAGTCCAAAGAATCTACAAAGAATTCTCTGGATTGTTCATATTCATCTTTGGCATCTCCAGTTCTGGCTGCAAAATTGTCTAAATTCTTGGATCCGAGGCTCTTTTCGGAAATGAATCCTGATCAATGCCAAAACTCCCTCTGTCCTGGAGCCATGTTTTTCTCTGGAACTAGTCTCGACTGCTCCAATTTCCTTTCCTACAAGAAAGAATTAGATATCAGTCATCCAGACCTCCCTCCACCACTTCATCCCTGCAGTCAGTTCATTCAAACATGAGCCTTTCAGAAGCCGACGTGGACTGCATGA
This sequence comes from Protopterus annectens, assembly GCF_019279795.1. Taxonomy (NCBI): domain Eukaryota; kingdom Metazoa; phylum Chordata; order Ceratodontiformes; family Protopteridae; genus Protopterus; species Protopterus annectens. Next base: position 1,744,792,948 of record NC_056728.1, read on the forward strand.
TGAGGAAATTTCTCAGGACTCTGATTCATTTGGGGTTCATCCTGGTTCCAGCCCCAGCTTGACCTGGGATTTTTGTCCCTTCTCCTCACCTAGTAGTTGCTCCTACCCTGACTTTTTTCTCTGAGACAGGAGTTATGGAATTGAGCACCACCAAGAGTTTGTCTGCCCTGAACCCAAAGATATGGCTATCTTCAACTTCAGTGGAATCCCTGACCCATACTGTCCCCATATTGTTGGAGCCAGAAGGGTCTTGGAGCTGAAACTTCAGCACTGGATCCAGGGGGATGGGTTTGACTTGGGGGGGGGGGGGGGTGTTATAGGTGTATACTAGACCAATTACCGCTAGCACCTTTATAAGCCTAGCTGTGCAACCCAAATATGCCCCCCGAGTGATATGTTTTAGATGTTTATATAGAGGCGATAGTTGGTTACGACATGATTTACTGGCCGCCTCTGTCCATCAGAGATTTGGGTGCCATCCAGTGGTATAAGTTAGGCTTAAATAGGGTTATCGAGGGACTTTGTTTCACATGAATGGGGAGCCTGTTCCAGATTAAAGGAATTTTCTGAGATACATAACTGTCTCTCCAACATGTCATATTTATGTTGCAAGCAAAATTTAGATCTTTAGATCTATTAGTTGTAATGCTGTTTGTTTTGTGGCTGTGCAAGAGATTCATCTGGGTGGGGTCCAGGGATGCCTTGTATGACGGGCATAGATCACCTCTCTCTAGTCGAACTTTTGCAGACATTGTAGTTGCTGCATGTGTTTGGTCAGGTATATACCAAAGTGGCCATTATATTCAATGATGAGTTTGATGAAGGCCGAGTATAGTGGAACAGTGACTTCCCTGGACCTTGATGCCATGCAGTTATAAGTTGAGCAGCATAGAAGCATTTCCTTACCACCTTGGATACATGTTGGTTGAAGGCCCAGTTACTGTCTATATGTGTTCCCAGATCCATGACTAGTGGGTCATCTCTTGGGATGTTCTGTTGATGACACAATTTTCTGGGATGACCAACTTCCCAAAACGTACTGTAATGCATTTCATTGCTTTGAGTTTTAACCCATGGCTTTGGCACCAATCATTTGTCTGTGTTAGACCCTCTTGTAAGATGTTAGTGTCTTGGTGGTGGGGGGATTCTGTGACTTCTCTGAGTATGCAATCATCTGCAGATTTAGCCAGCAAGAGGCCTTTGATATTAGCCTTGACTTCTGAGAAGTAAATGTCAAAGAAGGTTTCAGAGCCATGCCTTCCACTCAGAGCATCAGTGCTGGACAGCTCAACACCAACATCAACTTTGGATCCGAGCTGGGTGAAGTTACAAGGTTGCCTAGTGAGATTGCTTTAGCTCCTGCTATCCAAATCTCTGGATCTCTCTGTTAGCTTTCAAGACTGTCAAGAGTGCTTTCCCAATCAGAGACACTGACATTTCTCCCCAGGTTGGCTCCACCCATCTCCCAGAGAACACCCCTGGGTCTTTACATCTGGTGCACTTGGGATAGCTGGACCTGAACACCCATGAGTCCATCCCCTTAGGGAAGTTGAAAGTATCCTTCAAGTCTTCTTATGAATATCCCACCAGAGAAGCTCCTTGGAAGCATTTGTGTAAAACGAGGCACATAGACTTACCACAGGGGTTTGTCTTAGAGAACACAGATTTTGATGAAGAGTTAGGATCCCTAAAATAATCCCTGCAGAATGCCTTGTTTGAAGAAAATTTTGAACTTCTCAGACAGAAGGGTGTAGTCCTCCAAAGCCCATTCCCAAGAGGAGTATGTGGTCCTCAAGACAGTTTTGGCTCTGGCTCAGCTACATCTTGGGTGGATATGCCTGCAGATGAGAGATGGTGGATCTCGTCTCAAAGTGGGCTTGAAGGAACCAGACATAACCCCACAAGCCTGAAAAGTACCTGTTTTCCTCAAAATATCACCGTAGTTGGAGCAAGGGGCCTGCTGTAGATACCATAGTAGTGGCAGCCGTCAGCAAGAAAAAAGCTCACAGAGGAAAGCTCCTCTGTTCACCCCCCTATAAGGAATACAGGATATTGGCAGGTTTGGGAAGTAGACATACACTTCAGCTGCCTTTGCTTCGAGGGTGCTGAATTACTTGGCACATATTAGATTTCAGTGAGATTTGATGAAGGAAATCTCCAAGTCCCTTTCTGGGTCTAGATCTGCAGAAGATAAGAAAACCTTGGATTCTGAGTTAGCCACCCTTCGATCTTTGTCAAATGTCTCCGTGTGTCATGCCTAACATTATAAAAGGTGCTCTGAGAGCAATAGGCATGGGCATTACCATTAGACTTACCTGGATGTCCTTGTGTGACTTTGTGGAGCAGTTCAAGATGTCTTTTATTAATAACCAATTTGATGGCTCAACACTGTCTGGGTCCAAAGTTAAAGAGAGTAGCCAGAAGTGAGCAAGATGGAAAGTCCCTTTTTGCAGTCAGAATATGGTTCTCTAACCCCCAGAGGTCCTTCTCTAGGAAGCACACAGGAGGAAAATAAACTGTTTCCAAAAATCTCAAGGGTTCTCTCTTGACACTCCTGGGACAGACCCTCCCCAAGGCAGCGGGGGGGGGGGTTCTAACAATGAATGTTACCCACAAAGCAAAGGTGGACTGCAGAGCCAAGGCTGCAGGGGTCCATTCACCAAGAGGCCTCATCAGGACTCTTAAAGAGTTTGCCCAACTGCCTTTCTTTGGAGGCAGTAAGGGGGCACCAGCTGCTGCACCCCAAAGCTTTTATTTCCATCACAAATGACAGATGGGTTCAGATGATAATAACTAGGGGCTATTGTATTCCCTTTCTATCCTTTTCCCCCAAATTCCAAAAAAAGTTCCCAAATGTTGCACTCTCTCACAGATGAGCTGCATGCAAGGAAGTGCAAAAACTGCTAAACAAGCAAGTCATCCAGTAGGTCCCACCAGACCATTGAGGATCCAGAGCTTACTCAGAATTCTTTTTAGTGCCAAAAAAACAGTGAACCTCAGGTCAATCTTAGACCTCCGCCATCTCAGTCAATATGTCAAGCAGTCAAAGTTTCGGATGATCATGGTTCAGTCCATTCTCCCACTTCAGACAGTGAACGATTGGATGTGCTGCATAGACCTTCAGGATGCGTACTATCAGATCAAAATGAGCTGGTGATCTAGACGGTATCTTCGCTTCTAGCTGGGAGCCAGTCATTTCTAATTCAGAGCCCTGCCCCTTGGCCTCACCAGTTATCCATATTCTTGCTTCCTCCCAGAGACCGTCTGCTGGGAAGATTTACAAAAGCAAATGGAAAAGATTCTCTGTTTGGGCTATGGAAAGAAATTTAGACCCATTTTTGCCACCACTTCCACTGATCTTAGACCTTTTAGCCGGCCTTTTTCAGAATGGTGCCAGCTCTTCTACTATCAAGGTCCAGTTATCATCTATTTCCTGTTCCCACATTGGAGAAATTCAGTCCTCCAATGCCTCTCTAAAATTATCCAAGGCCTTTCTAAGGGGTGCATTTCTTCTTGGGCCTCATCTTAGAGATACAATTCCTCCTTATGATATTACTATTCTACTTCAAGCACTAACTCAGCCACCATTTGAACCTGTAGCCAAGGTGGAATTTCAATTCCTTGCATGAAAAACATTTTTGATACTTTTTTTGATAGCAGTTACGTTTCAAAACAGGGTATCTTAACTCCAGACCCTATCATGTAAACATCCATACATTATTTTTCATAAGGGCCAAATGCAGCTACTAAAACGTAAATCAAAACATTAATTTGCCCATTTTCTTCTGAAAGGAGAATACATGCTACATTTTATTGGATGTTCATAGGCAGCTTTGATTTTTACATTCAACATACAAAATTATTCAGAAAGTATAATCAACTTTGTCCTTTTCAGCAAATAAATTGAGTTAAGGAGTTTCTAAAGTCACCGTATTTAGGTGTTATCTGCTTGCTTAACTGATTTATACAAAGAGGGAGGTCTCCCTTTAACAAAACTCTGCTAGATCAGTGGCAAATTCTACAACCTTCTTTTCCAGAGCATCTATTGATGACAATTTGTGCTGCAGCCACTTGGTCTAATGTTCATACCTTCATATCGCATTATATTAACTGGATTTACTTTGCAGAGGCAGAGCAGCATTTGGGTCAGCCATCCTCTGGAATATCCTTCTATGAATACACCCAAGGTGCATTGAAGAATGGATGGAGAGGCAACATCAGATACAAAAGTTATGTACCTAACTATAATGATAAATCTGTGTTGTCTCTTCCATCCTTCCTTAGCTTCCCTCCCATCTAGCCCCATACCTGTTTATGGAACTTTTTGCTCCTTTGTCAAGGTTGACCAGACTGGCCTATTCCAAGGCCCTTCAGGTACTCTTTTTAGTTCCAGATCAGCTTCTGAGCATCCATAATCTTTTGGATAATCTTTTATGAGTGTCATTATTGCTGATGATTGCAAGATGGTAATTTTTTTTTCTCTCTAGCAAACTCTATCTGAGGTAATGTTTGGCTATGCAGAGGGTTATGGATAAGGGGAGGAGCCCGAGCTTGGACTTCAGTCTCGAGTGGCCGAAGTCAGATCTGTGGTTGGATTCGAAGAAGGACAGAAGCAGACAACACAAATCTATCATTATGGTAAGTACATAACTTTTGTTTTTACTGTACCAATAATGTATCTCTGTGAGTGGCTTTGCTCATTGCTTAGATGAACAGTTTTGTTGTTACAACTTAGTAAAGTACCATCTAAAGAGTTTGCATAGTAGCCATTATTTAAAGTGCAGTGAATAATTTCACAACTGATGTGCAAATCAAATAAGAAGGTAAGGTAGCTTTTCAGCACTCTTTAGATCATTTCTATTTCTAGAATGTTTTAAGTATAAGTTATGTTTCAGTGGTGCTTCAGTTTTCTTGAGTGTAGTTCGGGCAGACATAACTCCATTTGTGATGTTTTCTAAAAAATCTACACACTGAGTGCCTCACTGACATTTTTTCTTTAAATGGTGGATTTAGAAGAGATGTGATTAAACTTAGACACTTAGAGCTGTATTAATTACATTTATGACTTTGCGTGGTATCATACTTGAAATGGCTACATGCTGTTACACTGCTATTTAATTTTGTTTTTCAGATCAAGATAAAACATCTCTGTTACCAAAGAAGGAGAAAGATGTAAACCTTATATGTCGGGAAGAGTGTCAACTGCCATATCCTGTGATGTGTAAGAATTGTTTATTCAGCTGTATATACATGCACAGCAGAGATAGATAAGTATGTAGGTAGATAACATTTGAAAAGGATGAAGTGGTACTGAAATGAAAGCAATGTTGTACTATAGCTAGCTACCCCAGAATTCACATAAGGTATGAAATTGACAGAGCACATCAGCAGTTAAGTTTAATCATGCCTAACCTTAATAGAATTGTTAATATATAGGACAGGACTTATGAACACCTATACTAAGTGGACACGATATGGATTCAAGAATATCCCTACTTCATTTTTGTGATGTCTATTCACTCAGAAAGATTAAAGTGCAGACATGGTCTACGTATTGTAGTAACATTAGTGAATTCCCCTCGATATTTTAAGATTGCAACAAAATCAGTAGGAAAACTAAAATTAAGAGGAAGAAGCTAGGAGTTGTGCTTGTGCTATCTATTCACTCTGAATGATGTGCACTTAGTGTAGGTGTTAATGAATCCATCTCATAGTGTTTATTCTTTATTTTTCCATTGTTCTTCGTATTGTAAAACTAAGTGAGAAGCTACCTCCCTGAAACTAATTTGGTAACAGGTTTGTTTTTGTCATATCAGGCAGTCCGTGACAGTGGATGACTTCAAAGCAAAGGATGTGCTGCAGTGATCAATGAAATGGGTGAGATCAACCAGCTTGATTGAGGTTGTATAAGGACAGGGTTAACCATGTGCCTGGTTACAACCTGAAATACATAACTGGTCATACACTGTATATGCTGAGTAGTCTTCCAGCAGACGTCCTCTTCAGACTGTGTGCCACATTCATCCCAAGAGCAATATCCTGTGCAAAATATCAACTTCTGTCATCCAGCACAAACACTGCTCTCCTTTCATCAGCATAGCTGCAGTTGATCCTTTCAGTGATGGGGCATAATGCTGTCTCAAAACAAATAATTTAATAACACTCAGTATTAAGGCAAGAGGTCTTTTTCTAATTTTAAAGCCACTAAAAATACACTTTTGTGTTCCATAACTAAGTATAACCCATAGTGGGACCTGTGCTCCTTCATGTCATGCCACAGAAGTTTTATTGTAGTAGTGTCAGAAGCAGTGTGTTAAGTTCCACGATGCATCTTTACAGTGAACATTTAACTTATAAGGAGACACTCCACATTTATGAACCTTTCTAGGAGAACAATTAATGGGTGGCACAAAGTATGGGAAAACTAGCAAGCCAAAGTACTGTTGGAGTTGTTCACTAAGTCAACACACAGCTATGCAAATTGGGCACTAATGCAGTCACTGGAATGCTAAATTACATTGCTACTGTGTGTGTGTGTGTGTGGGGGGGGGGATTTATTTTCAGATTTGGTGCCCTTAGGGGTAGTTGTATTAGAAAAAAAATAAAGGAACACTAGGACACAGCCTCTGTATGGAGGTTATGGAGGACTTTGCCACTATAAAAACATTTTGTCCAATCTCAGTTCCCTTTCTCTCTTGTTCCTCGGATGCAAATAAAGTGAATTTAACTGAACAATTTTGGATTACCCCGCATGAGCCAAATGTTGATTTCTTTCACATTGACAAATACCAGCAGGAAGATGAGCCTTAAAGAAAACAGTTTGTGTCCATTTTTAGGCCTAGCTACAAAGTATAACATGTTAAACATGTACTTCAAAGAGAGACATAAGCTGTAGTACATTTACTTTCCAAACCAGTAAAATACAAAATAGTAAAGATGCAGAAGTGTAGCATAGGTTGGGCAAAGAGGGCAGCCACCGTATGCACAAGGTGTTATGGGGTGCAAGCATGAAGTCCAGTGCTGCATTCTTCCTATATGTGTGGTGAGCTGTAGCTTACTACAGTTTAAAAAACCTTTTTTCATTTGGTTTTCCATTGAAGATCATAGGGAGTGGTGAGGGGTCCTATAATAGAGAGGACCCTTCTATTTATTTTATTTTTTGCTCTTCCAATGAAGATCTGAGACAGGGAGGGGTGTGTATCTGATGTGGTGTGTAGGCCTCCCGGAGGGGATCTGTTCAAACGAAAAGGCGCAGATGCTAGAACAGCCAGCTACACCTCTGCTATGTGGGCCTAACCCCAGAACAGTTGTCACAAAAATCTGGTTATTGTTAGTTCTAGTTTTGGTTTACTACTTGAGTAAATTGCCACTATATAGATTGAAAAATTGCAGTAGCATAGATATGGCAAGGCAAGAAGGGGTGACTGCCCCAGGCACAAATTGTTTGAGGTTAGCCATCAACCGATCCTGATCTCCCTCTAATGCAATACTGGCTTAAAAGCCAGTATTGCATTTTTGGTCAGAGTGCTGCAGTGCTCAGTGTGTGGTCTATATTGTAGCAACTGCTTTTTTTATTTTTATTATTTATTTATTTGTTTAACTTTATTTGTTTAACTAAAACATGTAGCGCTCTGTGCAGGCAGGGTATAAACTGTAGCAACTGTTTGCTGCAGTTTAAAAGAAGTTTTTTATTTATTTATTTATTTTTAGTAAAATGTGTTGGAGGGTTGGTGCAGGGCATAGAAATGGGATCTGAATGGTTGGGGCAGTGTGTAAAAATGGGATCTGAATGGCTGGGGCAGGAGGGGAGGGGGCAGGTATCATGCATCTGGCCACCTAGTTATTGTGCAGGTAGAGGGAACCTTTTTTTTTTTTTTTTTTTTTTTTTTTAGATCTAATTGTAATGATCTGATAGGCGTAATACAGTAAAGTGTCCTTTGTTTTTTTGTTTTCCTCTTCACTTGAAGAGCTGAGGCTGCAGGTTGCTGGTTGAGCCAGCTACACTTCTGAAAAATTATATCAATCCATCACGATTGTAACTTCAGATGTTCTTTGTGTTTCACTGTTGCAGTCATCACAATTGAGATGTTCATCGTGCATACAGCTGCAGTCATAACAGATGGGTTCTCCTGCCGTCAGGTGGGTCCTCGGTCGGCCGAATTCCAAAGTCTAGGTCCGGAGTCGGTTGTCGTCGCTTCTTCCCTGACGTCAGTGCGACAGGGGTATAAAAGAACCAGCTGACGCCATTTTCTTCAGTCTTTCTTGCCATGTGGTGCCCGAAGCAGAAGCAGTTCGCAAGTGCCGGTCGGCCAGCTCCTGAAATTACGAAATTTGGAAACCGAAGACTTCTTAAAAGCTAAGTACCCCGTTGGGGAAACTTTTCTTGCCTCAGACCGATGTCAGACAAAGTTAATAATTGTATTTCTTGTGGGAAGCAAATACCGCATAAGGATTTCCATTCCCTCTGTATTCCTTGTTTAGGCCCAGACCACAACGTCTCGGTCTGTCGCTTTTGTGCTACATTCAACAAACGCGCTATTAAGCGTCGGGCGGAGTTCGCCCAGCATTTTTTGGGGAAAGCATTTAGCTATACTATGTCGTCAGATACTCCGACTCCGGTTTTGTCTAAAAAAAATGCAAAGATAAGGACCGTCACACGAGGTCAGCAGCCTCTACCGACACCACGCCAAAGCCGACTACACGTGGTCCGGTTCTAAGTGAGGTGCCTATGCAGCCCCTGATTACCGACGACACTTCTTTGACGGTGTCTCCTGTACCCAAGGTCGCAGGCTCCTCGGCCCACACCCCGACTGCAGATACCGAAGCCACTCTTGGCATTGAAACTCAGAATGTGGACAGGTCCACCTCCACTCAAGGTGTCTTCAGACCTTCCTCTTCTTTCTCCATCAAGGCTTTCACTAAGTCTAAAGCATCCTTGCACCCTAAGAGACCAGCTAAACAGGGCCCATCAACAGGCCCCATGCCTAAGAAACATATGCTTAAAATGGCTGAGGATTTAATTACTCTAATCAGAGGTTCTCAGCCCCCACCGGACAAAAGGCCCAGAGTGGAGGAAGATTCCCCCTCCTCTGACCAGGGCTCCATTATTTCAGAGCACTCTGATGATGAGGAACATTCTTACTCCCCTTTTGAAGACTCTGATGCGGAGGAGTCCATCCCTTCTGTATCCCCCCCTGAGGATTACTCATTTGGGGAAACTTTGCATACCTTAAGGGAACACTTCCACTGGGAAGGCCAAGATTATTCAGATTCCAAGAAAAGGCTCAGGGAATTTCTCTTGTTTACCTCAGCATAGGCCTCTGGCTATACCTCCTGTCTTGGACATACTAGATGATGTTTACTCGGAGGCCTGCCTTAACCCGGACTCTCTACCCCCAGCTCCAGTTAAGCCTGACAGGTACTACAGGGTTCCTGATTCACACCAATTTCTTTACAAAAGCCATGCTGCTGACCCAGAAACCATCTCACAGGGCCCCAAGGGAGTTAAGGCCTCCATTGCCAAAAACCCATTGCCCTCCGAGAGAGATTCCAGATCCTTAGAAATGTGGGGGAAAAAGGTATATACCTCGGCTACCTTATCCATGAGGGCCTTAAACTGTCAGTTTCATATGCTAAAATACCAACAGTTTTTGTTATCACAATTGAAGAGTAAAATGTCACAACCTGAACAACCAGACTTGAAGGAGTTGCAGGATTTGATGCATAGTGCAGAACAAATGGGTAAGCATACCTTACAATGTGGTTTTGATGCTCTAGAGGCCTCATGTAGAGCTGCTGTTACAGGATCAGTCATACGTAGGCAAGCCTGGCTCAAGGAACAAGCCTTGCCTGATCATGTCAAAGCTACATTACTAGATGCAAAATTCAACATAAGCAAAGCAGAGTAAAAGGCTTGTAGAACGTACCACTCTTTATTGCACAAATCCAAGAACTCAACAGCACATTAACGCTTCACAAAACCAACAAGCGTTTTCGTTTCGAATGACTTCTTCAGATGAACAGAATGCATATCATACAACACTCCCAGCTTTATATTTCATTAAGTTAATTGTCTAAAATTATTCAATAAAACAATAAAGTAATTAAATAATTAATTAATTCATATACCCAATCTTTCTTTTTATACAAACATACATACACCTAACCTAAAGAAAAAACAACCCCTTATTTTCATTTAACACAGTTCTAAAAATACTACATCTTTAATATTGTATTCTATAATTAATCATTCAAATACATGTTAAAACCACATAAAAACTTATATAATACTCATAATAATTAAAATTGTAAATTTGTAACAATGGCATCTTCAGTTCAATACATATAAAAATAAATCGGTGGAAATAGCAAGAAATACAATTTTTATACATAATGTGTACTACCCATAAAGGGAAAAAAAATATATATAGTACCAAAAGCAAGAATCTTTTAAAACAAATATACATCATATAGGCACCTAAAGTTTTGCTGCTCTCATCTTTAACACTGGGGCAAGGGAAACCATATCATTAAGACCTGGGTGTTTGTTAGCTTCCAGGGATAATTGCCACAACAGTTCTTTATACTCTATAGAGGTTTCCCATAAACCTCCCCTTACATCCTTTCCCACCACTTCTAAAACAAAAAAGTTAAAATTTGATTCCAGGCAGCATGTTTTATGTCTATAAAGTGCATTAGTAGTGCATTTGGTTCTTACTTCATAATTATGCTCATAGATTCTATTTTTCAGTTTTCTTTCTGATTTACCCACATAGAACGCATCACAGTGATCACATAACCCTATGTAAACTATCCCACTGGTTTCACAGTTTGCGAAATGTCTGCTCTGGATCAGAAAGTCCCTACTACTAATGTAGATAGTCTCCCTAGTGCAAATAAGAGTGGTACGTTCTACAAGCCTTTTACTCCGCTTTGCTCAAGTTGAATTTTGTGTTTGGTTGGACTTGTTGAGCAACTGTTTCCATCGCTTTTTTCGGGTTAAATTACTAGATGCACCACTTCAAAGGGATGTACTATTTGGTGCTAATGCTGAGGAGGTATTAAGGAAAATGGAGGAAAAGCCTAAATCAATGCAAACTGTGAAAGAATTTCTACAGGTTCAACCCCCACGTTTTAGTAGAAATTGGCCTTCCAAAAATTGGTCCTTTCCTGCCACAGACAGACCCCAAAGAGGCAGATACAGGTGCCCGAGGGACAGAGGACAATCCCAAGGATCGTATAGAGGCAGACAACGGCAAGCCCCTGCACCAAGAGGTGGTGAGGACAACTCGCAGTCTTTCAGAAAGCAAACCCAATGACTTTCCCCTTTGCATGCCAACCAGGTTTCAAATGGCAGCCCCCTTAGGAAAGCTGGCATTATTTTCATAAAACTGGCATGTTGTCACAAAGGACAAATGGATCCTGGACATTATAAACAGAGGCTACAAATTACATTTTCACACCCTTCCAAAAATGAGAAGCATGCCAAACCTGCCACACAATCAAAGGGCAGAGGCACAAAAACTAATTACAGATCTCATAAACATGAAAGCTATTCAAGAGGTACTTGCGCACGAACAAGGTCAAGGTTTTTATTCCAGGCTATTTCTGGTGCCAAGGAAAGGAAAAGATTGGAGACCTATTTTGGATCTATCCATCCTAAACACATTTCTACTCGTACCAAAATTCAAGATGCTCGCTCTACAGCAACTTCTTCCCATGCTGGATAAGGAGTCTTGGCTGGTAACATTGGACCTCAAGGAGGCATACCTGCATGTCCCAATCAGACAAAATTGCAGAAGGTACCTCAGATTTCTTGCAGGTTCAACCCATTATCAATTCTCTGCATTGCCCTTTGGCTTATCTACTGCGCCCAGAGTATTCACGAAATACCTGGCATCAGTAATTGCATACTGCAGACTTCAAGGGATACAAATATACCCCTATTTGGACGACTGCCTGATCCAAGCGGACAGCAAGCATATTCTTCTGAAACATCTGGCTTATGTAATAATGTTATTGAAATCTCTGGGATACATAGTCAACAAAAAGAAATCAAGGCTAATACCATCTCGGAAGATAATTTTCCTGGGTGCCAATTTGGACACAAACACCCAGATGACCTACCTCACGCCAGAGAAGCAGGGGCAACTAATACAATATTTCAGAACACTAGCAAATTGCACCAGGCTGACTGCAAGGAAAATCCTGCAGGCTCTGGGATTTATGGCATCTTGCATCTTACTAATCCCATGTGCAAAGCTGCACATGAGGAAACTACAATGGTACCTGAAAAACATATGGTCTCAGCACAGCCACAGTTTGGAAACAATAATACCACTAATTCCATGTCTGCAAAAAGAATTTCTGTGGTGGGCTAAAGCATGTCAATCAAACACAGGTCTTCCATTCAGCAAGCCTCAAGCAAATCAAGTCATCACAACAGACGCCTCGGACTACGCCTGGGCGCACATGACAGATCGGTGCATTCAGGGCAAATGGTCCCAAAAAGAAAAGCACCTTCACATCAATCAAAAAGAAATGCTAGCAGTAATAAATGCTATTATAGCTTTCAAGGACCTTCTACAACCAGGTCAAGTATTGATAAGAACGGACAACACCACAGTTATGTGGTACATAAACAAACAGGGAGGAACACATTCTTACTCCCTATGCAGACTGGCCATGTCACTTTGGAACATGGCCATGGACTTACAAATGGAACTACAAGCACAGTACTTGCCAGGCAAGGAAAACACGCTGGCAGACAACCTAAGCAGGAATATGACAGATCCACACGAATGGAAATTGCATCCAAAAGTTTTTACAGAAATAATCCAAGAATGGGGAAGGCCAGACATAGCTCTCTTTGCCTCCCACAAAAATCATCAGTTGACAAAATTCTGATCAAGGATCTTCCATCCAAAGGCCTGGAGAGTGGACACTCTTTCTTTCAGTTGGACATCAATGACAGTTTATGCCTTCCCTCCTCTTCCTCTGCTGCCCAAAGTTCTATTAAAGACCAAAGCAGACAGGCCAAAGATGATTCTCATTGCTCCGGACTGGCCAAGGCAACACTGGTACCCACTCCTGAGGAGCCTGCCTCATTCCCCTCCATGGACCCTGCCTCTAATGCCTCTTCTTCTGACTCAGCACAGTTACAAAACTCTTCACAGCCAGCTAAAAACACTCAATCTAGCCGCATGGAAGATTCCTTAGCATCTAAACAGGCCTTACTCTCCAAGGAGGTGCAGGATGTCATTTTGGAGGCCAGAAGGCCATCAACTAGAAAAGCTTACTCCGCAAAATGGAAACGTTTTTGTGTCTGGAATGAGAAAAAGGGGCAGGATCCTGGAAAATTGAATTTACCTCAAATACTACAATATTTGGCTGAACTGCTAAGCAGTGGACTTTCTTTCTCCTCCATCAAAATACATGCCTCAGCCATTTCTGCAGAATACAACACTGATTCACCTTTATTCTGTCACCTTCTCTTAAGACAGTTCCTCAGAGGGGCTAAGAATTTAAGGCCTCCAAGGAAACAACCAATACCTGCTTGGGATCTTAATTTCATTCTGGAAAAATTGACCTTGCCTCCTTTTGAGCCAGCTGCCTCATCAGATTTGCAATATTTGTCCTGGAAAACAGCTTTCCTTCTGGCTATCACCACAGCTCGTAGAGTTTCAGAACTACAGGCTCTCATGGCTGTCCAGCCTTTTATCATCTTCCATCAGGACAGAGTTTCCTTACGAACCAACCCGACCTTTATGCCTAAAGTGGTATCCAGGGTAGCTTTAAATCAGGCCATACATTTACCTACTTTTTATCCTAATCCTCAAAACAAAGGGGAGAGATTACTGCATTCCTTGGACATCCACAGGCAGCTGCGTTATTATTTGGACAGAGCAAAGCCTTTCAGAAAATCAGAACAGCTCCTTGTGGCCTATGCGGTAGGAGCTCAAGGGAAGCCACTTTCCAAACAGACAATCTCAAAATGGATAGCCCACTGCATACGGTTTTGCTATTCCTTTCATGGCAAAACTGTTCCTACAGGCATTAGAACTCATTCCACCAGGGCCACAGCCACCTCTGCAGCCTTCCTCAGAGGAGTTCCTACCAAGGATATTTTGGAAGCAGCCACTTTGAGTTCTGTGCATACCTTCTCCAAGCACTACAACCTACCATTATACTCCAAATCTAGAGCAGGCTTTGCCACTGCAGTCTTGCAGGGCATTTTGGCTCCTCCTAGTTCCAACTAGTGCCTACCACCCCTTTCTTAGCTTTGGGATTCTACCCATCTGTTATGACTGCAGCTGTATGCACGATGAACATAGTACAGTTTTGTACCTACCATAAATGTAGATGTTCGAGTGCTAATACAGCTGCAGTCCAGGTTTCCCTCCCTCCTTCCCCTCTTGGGACAGGCCTATAGGCTAACACACCCTCATACAACCTGATTGGGGTTTTCATTTATGATGTATTTGCTTGCAACTACTGTATTTTGATTATATAGCACTGCATTATATCACACTAATTTATTATTGCCTTCCTTCTGGGGGCACCTGACATCTGGGGCAAGAAAAACTGAAGAAAATGGCGTCGGCTGGTTCCTTTATACCAAAAAAAAGTTCACGAAAACCAAGCAACTTTACCAACCAGGTAAAACCAAGAAATGGACCGGCAGCTTGTAGTAAAATGCTATTTATTATACCACTCAACGATTCCACAGTGCAATTGAGTCAAATCACGAAATAAAAATCCACTGTATACGAAACAGATAAACCTCTTTGAGGTTTATGTGTTTCGTATACAGTGGATTTTTATTTTGTGATTTGACTCAATTGCACTGTGGAATCGTTGAGTGGTATAATAAATAGCATTTTACTACAAGCTGCCGGTCCATTTCTTGGCTTTGGTTCATTTATACCCCTGTCGCACTGGCGTCAGGAAGAAGCGCGACAACTGGCGCGGACCTAGACTTTGGAATTCGGCCGACCGAGGACCCGCCTGACGGCAGGAGAACCCATCTGTTATGACTGCAGCTGTATTAGCACTCGAACATCTACATTTATGGTAGGTACAAAACTGTACTTTATCTGCCTGCAGGTAGCCCTCAGCCGGCCTGAATACCAAAGTCTTCAGATTTCTGCGTCGGATGCTGTCGTTGTTCCCTGACGTCATGGGTATAAAGCATGCAGCTGACACCATTACATCAGTCTTACTTGCTGTGCGGTGCCCAAAGCAGAAGCAGTTCGCATGTGCCGGTCGGCCGTCTCCTGAAATTTTTGTTTTCAAGTTTCAGACCCGAAGACTTCAAAAAAGATAAATACCCCGTTGGGACCCTTTTTCTTGCTCTAACTGATGTCAGTAAAAGTTAACAATTGTCTTACCTGTGGAAAGCAAATACCTCATAGAGATTTTCACTCTTACTGCATCCCCTGTTTAGGCCCAGACCATGACGTCCCTATTTTCGCAGCCAAATACTTTCGCACTCGATCGCAGTACTCCAAAATGGCTTCGTTAAGCCATCCGACTACCGATCTTCCGAAAAAATGTAAGGATAAAGACAGAGACAGACCGCATAGGTCCAAGACTGCCGATGACGCTTCCGTTAAGCTAGTCGCCAGTCCGCCAGTTCTCAGTGAGGCGCTTTTGCAGCCCCTGATACCCACTACTTCAGATTCGCAGGCCTCTACTAAGACCCATTCGGAGTCTGGTATGCCGCGAGATGCTTCTTCGACTATGAAACCTGTGGAGGTCTCTACCTTAGATGGGTCCGGAGCCGCTGTGCAGGCACTGGCTTCTGAGGGTGTATTCAGGCCTACAGACATTCATATTAAACCGATGCCATTGTTTCCATCCAGAAGTTCCAAACTCCTCAGGCCAAAAACTCGCACTATGCCTAGAAAACCGATGACCAAATTGCAGACTCGGGCCCATATGCCTAAAAAACAAATGCTTAGAATGGCTGAAGACCTTATTACCTCACAGGTATGCTAAACTAGTGCAAAATAGCACAAAATATACTGAACCTACTGATATTGCCAACATCTGTTAGATTTAGTGCAAACTTCACCCTCATCTCACCCCCATAAGGGCCCACAACAATAGCAGAAAAGTGTAGTGTCCCAGAAATCACAGACGCACAGGTGAAACTAGCCCTTTCAAAAGCCAAAAACACAGCATCAGTGGGGCCAGATGGTGTCCCAGGCTGCATCTTGCACGAACTACAGAACAAACTAACCCCCCCACCTAAACATGCTGTTCAACCTCAGCCTCTCCACAGGTTGTGCCCATAGAATGGTGCACAGCAACGGTTGTTCCTCTCCACAAAGGAGGGGTCACAACTGACCCTGGTAACTATTGCCTCATAAGCCTGACTAGCCTGGTCTGCAAGGCTATGGAGTGCATCATCATGGAACTCATTTACAAAGACATTGGGAACCTCCAAACACTTGACCCGACCCAGTTCGGCTTTGTTAAGGGCAGATCATGCCTACTAATCCTGGTTGACTTCTTCAAGACAGTCACCAAGGCCATAGACGAGGGAAAGGTTGTTCACACAGCCTACCTTGACCTCGCCAAGGCTATCAGCACCATTCCTCACTCTAGTATTACATAAAAACTCACCAGTGTGAACATAAACCCCTACGTCATGTGATGGGTTGCCAACTGGCTTGCAGACAGAACGGTAAGAATAGCAGGCTCCAGGTCTGACTCTAAACCAGTCACAAGTGGTGTCCCACAAGGCTGGGTCCTGGGACCCCTACTGTTCGGCATATACTTCTCAGAAGTACGGGCAAACACAGGAGGACTATGGCTAACAAAGTTCACTGATGACTGCAAACTGGGAGCCATAATTGACTCTCCAGCTGACACGGACATCCTCCTAAAGGGCCTTTCTGAGACGGACACCTGGTGTCAAAGTCATGGCCTCAAGCTAAATGCCAAAAAATGCATAGTCATCCCGTTTGGGAAAAACAAAACACGCATGAATTACCACATAGGTGGCAGCCCCCTTAATGCAGAAGAGGTAATAAGAGATCTGGGGACCCAGGTAGATAGTAATCTCTCCTTTGACAATTGTATTGCCAAAGTAGTTAGGAAATCCTTCTATGTGGCCCATCTAATTACTAAAGGGTTCGCATCTAGAAATAGAGGTTATAGTGCCCCTCTACTCGTCACTCATCTGACCCATCATAGAGTACATTGCCCCATTTGGGATGTACCTCACAAGACACTTCCAACAGCTGAAGAGACCACAAAAGTACCTCACCAAGAGGATTACTGGCCTCAAACATACGTCCTATGCAGCCCAACTGAAAACACTCCATCTGTACTCAGTGGCATATCGCTTACTCAGAGGAGATCTCTGCCTAACTTACAAAGCCATGTCCAATTCAGAATTGATGGACATGCTCCACCTAAAGAAATCCAAGTCACTGCGAGGCACGCGCTCTAGTGAGCTAAACCTTGCCACAACAATAAATAGAGCATGCTGGAGGGATAAATTCCTGTCACAGAGACTCCCCCATGCTTTGGAACAAAATTCCAAACTACATTAGGCAGAGCCCCTCACCAACACTCTTCAAGAGAAACCTTGACGAGTGGATGGGTAACAGAAGTTTCACCCCTGGGATCACTTCATTGGCTCTGCTTGACAGAGGATCAGTTAATTAATCAATGGGACAGCGAAAGCCGACACTCTGGCTGGGCTTATAAATACCCTCTGGCAGATAGCCTAGTACCTACCTATGAACCTAGGAACCTTAATTAGGGGAAGCCAGCCTTCCCCCTCTAAGAGACCTAGAACTGATTTTTTTCTGATTCTTCTGATCAGGAATCTGATATCTCTGCTCCTTCTGATTACCAGGATTTGCCCTTATCTACTTATGAGGATTCTGATGCAGAGGATTCCATTCCCTCTGCTTCCCCTCCAGAAGATTTTTCTTTCGTGAAGCCTTACATAATCTTAGGGAGCATTTCCGCTGGGAAAGCCAGGATTATTCTGAGTCCAAAAAGAGACTTAGGGAATTCTTACTCCTGCCTCAACACAGGCTTTTAGATATCCCTCCTGTTCTGGACATTGTAGATGATGCTTTCTTGGAATCTAGCCTTACCCCAGACACTTAGCCTCCAACTCCCAGAAAACCTGACGGGTACTACACAGTACCTGACTCTCACAAGTTCCTCTTCAAGAATCCTTCTGTGGACCCAGAGACCATTTCCCAAGGAGCAAAAGGCATTAAAGCTACTGCTGCCAAAAATCCTACCCCTTCTTATAGAGATTCCAGAGCCTTAGACAGATGGGGTACGAAGATATACACTTCTGCTACTTTGGCCATTAGGGCTTTAAATTGCCAGTTTGATATGTTAAAGAATCAGCAGCATATTATGGGACTACTTAAACATTAAACGATGTTGATTCCTGACTGTGCTGAACACAAAGACTTGCAAGATTGAATGCATTCTGCAGACAAGTTGGTAAACATACTTTGCAATGTGTTTTTGATGCTTTAGAAGCATCTTGCAGGGCTGCTGTCACTGGGTCTACACTTAGAAGGCATGCTTGGCTTAAGGAACAAAACTTGCCAGATCATGTTAAAGCTAAATTACTGGATGCTCCCTTAAACCAAGGCCGCCTTTTTGGCAACAGAGCAGAAGTCCTCAAAAGGATGGAGGAAAAAGCTAAATCTATGCAAACTGTTAAAGATTTCCTACAAGTACAGCCTCCCAGATTCAGTAGGCATTGGCCTTCAAAGAACTGGTCCTTTTCAGTCCCTTCCAGGCCTTCTCAGTCCAAACCCAGGAACAGCAGACCACCAAGGCTACAGTCTCAGGCTACGCACAGATCTAAGCATTGGGGGGCTCCCACTTCCAAAGCAGGGAGTAGTAATCCACCCCCCTATGGAAAAATGGCACAATGACTTAACCTTAACCCTTTCAAGCCCTGCTCAACTACCTGCTCCCTGCACCCTGCTCCCTTAGGAGGAAAGCTCGCCCTGCATGCAAAAAACTGGGAACTCATTACCCAGGACAAATGGGTTTTGAACATAGTTTCCCAAGGATACAGATTCCAATTCCACACACTACCAACCCAAAATGGTTGGCCAGACCTACCCCCACATCAATGGGCAGAGGCCCAACAGCAGGTTCTCTCTCTTCTTAGTATCAGGGCTATTCAACCTGTCCCAGCAGAACAAAGGGGACAAGGTTTTTATTCAAGACTTTTTCTGTTACCAAGAAAAGACAACTCCTGGTGTCCTGTCCTGGACCTCTCTATTCTCAACATCTTTCTGGTGGTTCCAAAATTCAAAATGCTAACTCTTCAACAGCTTCTTCCTATGCTAGCCAGGGATGCCTGGCTGTCAACCCTAGACTTAAAGGAAGCTTACCTGCACATCCCAATAAGAGGTTCTTGCAGACAATACCTGCATTTCAGGGCGGGTTCCATGCACTTTCAGTTCTTTGCACTTCCCTTTGGTTTATCTACTGCACCCAGGGTGTTCACAAAGTGCCTAGCTCCAGCCATTGCATTTTTCAGGCAGAGAAATATTCAAATTTACCCATACTTGGACGGTTGTCTGATTCAGGCAAAAAGCCAGGACTTGCTATTACAGCACCTGGCATTTGTAAAGAAACTTCTAACCTCACTGGGGTACACCATCAATGAAAAGAAATCTCACCTAGTACCCTGCCAATAGCTTGAACACAACTTCCCAGATGGCATTCCTCACTCCGGCAAAACAAGTTTATTTGACAACCTACTTCAAACTATTGGCCTCAAAACCCCAGCTATCTGCAAGGAAAATACTGCAAGCTCTGGGGTTCATGGCCTCTTGCATTCTACTAATTCCATATGCAAGACTGCATATGAGGAAACTCCAGTGGTATCTAAAAAAACCTATGGTGTCAACATTCTCAAGACCTGGAAACAATGATTCCTATCATTTCTTGTATAAGGACAGAGTTCCTTTGGTGGGCAGAGGCCTGCTACCACAACAAGGGACTCCCTTTCACTCTACCCCCTGCCACCCAAGCCCTAACAACAGATGCATCAGACTATGCAGGGAGGCTCACATGGCAGGGCATTGCATTCAGGGAAATGGAACCCGAGACAGATGCACCTGCATATCAGTCAAAAAGAAATGTTAGCTGTACAGAATGCTCTGACAGCCTTCAAAGACTGTACTCTTCCAGGACAACTTTTGGTAAAGACAGACAACACCACAGTTATATGGTACATAAACAAGCAGGGGGGAACCCATTCGTATCCTCGCTGCAGACTAGCCATGTCTCTATGGAACACAGCCTTGAGCTACCAAATACACCTACAAGCACAATTCCTGCCAGGCAAACTAAATTCACTGGCAGACGACTTAAGCAGAAATCTCATGGACCCACACAAATGGAAACTAGAACCCAAAATATTCAACCTCTTGAGGAACAAATGGGGGACTCCATAGGTAGACCTGTTTGCCTCCCCTCAAAACTACCAATAGAACAAATTCTGCACAAGAACTCCCCACAGTCAAGCTTGGAAAGTGGATGCCTTGTCCTTTACCTGGGAAAGCCTTTCAGTTTATGCATTCCCCCTCTGCCTCTCCTCTCGAAGGTTCTACTAAAGATCAAACAGGACATGCCAAGGACAATACTGATTGCACCAGACTAGCCACACCAGCACTGGTGTCCCCCCTCTTGTGAAGTATAACACTGCTACAACCATGGCACCTGCCTCAGACCCCTTCCCTGCTGTCCCAGCAGGCAGGTCAGATTCTGCACCATCAGCTTCAAACCCTGAACCTTCCAGCCTGGCTAATTCCTTGAGTTCTCCTCCAGCATCCCTCAGTAAGCAGGTGCTGGATGTCATTCTGGTGGCAAGGAGGCCTAGTACTAGAAAGTCCTATGCTGAAAAGTGGAAAAGATACTGTTCCTGAAGCCAGGCTCAGCGGATGGGCACAACGGTGCCCAGCTTACCTCATATTCTAGGGTACTTAACAGTAATGCTCCACAAGGGCCTATCCTTCTCATCAATTAAAATTCATGCCTCTGCCATTTCAGCACATTATAATACTGAGCCACCCCTCTTCTCTCACCCCTTGCTAAAACAATTCCTTAGAGGGGTCAACAATATAAGACCCCCAGGAGAGCTCCCACTCCAGAATGGGACCTTAACTTTGTATTGGAAAAGCTCACTACCCCCCCCCCCCTTTGAGCCAGCTGCTACTGCAGAGTTGAAATTCCTTTCTTGGAAAACAGCCTTCACTCTAGCCATCACTTCAGCAAGAAGAGTGTCTGAATTACAGGCCCTCATGGCAGTGGAACCCTTCATTATCTTCCATGTGGACAGAGTTTCCCTCAGGACTAATCCTTCCTTTATGCCCAAGGTGGTGTCTGGTGTGGCCCTAAATCAGTCCATTCATTTACCTACTTTTTTCCCTAATCCACAAAACAAAGGGGAATGAATACTGCACTCCCTGGACGTACACAGACAACTTAGATTCTATTTGGACAGGACTAAGCCTCTCAGAAAAATCTGAACAGCTGCAAGTTGGCTTTGCTACAGGGGCTGAGGGGAAGGCCATTTCAAAGCAAACCATTTCTAAATGGATAGCCCATTGCATTCATTTCTGCTACAAGCACCATGGAGAACCTACCCCACAGGGGGTAAGATCACATTCCACCAGGGCTGCATCTATCTCTGCGGCATTTCTCAGAGGAGTCCCTACCAGGGACATCCTAGAAGCTGCTACCTGGAGCTCTGTACATACCTTCACCAAGCATTACCACATGCCTATCTTTTCTAAATCCAGAGCTGGATTTGCTACTGCAGTCTTGCAGGGGCTAATAGCTGGCCTTAATGCTCTTTAACTTCCTCCTCCCTTCCTTAGCTTTGGGAATCAACACAAATGTGATGACTGCAACAGTGAAACACGAAGAACATAGTACAGTTGTGTACACTTACCATAAGTGTAGATGTTCGAGTGTATTCACTGTTGCAGTCCTGGTTACCCTCCATCCAGCCCTCTGACGTCTCTTGGCTCTACCTTACCTTCTTGTTTGGTATATTTATTTTTTCTTGTGCATTTGCTTTTTGATGGGGGTGTACCATACCACTGGGGATGCACAAGCCAGTGCATTTCTTTGTGCCGGTCCCAAGCCCGAATAAATGGGGAGGGTTGCATCAGGAAGGGCATCCGGCATAAAACTTGGCCAAATTATTCATGCGGACACCAGAAAAGATTTACATACCGGATCGGTCGAGGCCCGGGTTAACAACTTAGCCACCAGGGTGCTGGAGGAAATTGGGCTACTGTTGGCTGGAGGAGGAGAGGAGGTGGAAGGCATGGCCGAAGGCAGAAAGAGAGGAGAAAGGCTAGGACTGTGGTAGTGAAGGTCGGAATTTGAATGTTGGCAGTATGACTGGTATAGGGAGAGAGCTAGCCGATATGATGGACAGAAGGAAGGTTGGTATATTGTGTGTGCAAGAGACCAGATGGAAGGGGAATAAGGCTAGGTGTATCGGAGGTGGGTTCAAATTGTTTTATCATGGTGTGGATGGGAGGGGAAATGGCATAGGAGTTATCCTGAAGGAACAGTATGCTAAGAGTGTTTTGGAGGTGAAAAGAGTGTCGGATAAAGTGATGTTTATGAAGCTGGAAATTGATGGTGTAATGATGAATGTTGTTAATGCATATGCTCCAAAAGTTGGGTGTGTGATGGACGAGAAAGAAAAATTTTGGAATGAGTTGGATGAAGTCGTGATGACTGTACCCAAGGGTGAGAGTGATGATTGGAGCAGATTTTAATGGGCATGTTGGTAAAGGGAACAGAGGGGATGAGGAAGTGATGGGTAGGTATGGTGTTAAACAAAGGAAAGCAGAAGGTCAGATGGTAGTGGATTTTGCGAAAAGGATGGACATGGCTGTGGTGAATACATATTTTAAAAAAAGGGAGGAGCATAGGGTGACATACAAGAGTGGAGGAAGATGCACACAGGTGGATTATATCTTATGTAGGGGGGCCAGTTTGAAGGAGATTGAAGACTGTAAAGTGGTGACCATGGAAAGTGTAGTTAGACAGCATAGGATGGTGGTTTGTAAGATAACGTTGGTGATCAAGAAGAGGAGGAGGAGTGTGAGGGCAGTACCAAGGATCAAATGGTGGAAATTGAAAAAGGGTAATTGTGAGGTGGAGTTCAGGGAAGAGTTAAGACAGGCACTGGGTGGCAGTAAAGAGTTACCAAATAGCTGGGTAACTACAGCAGAGCTAGTAAGGGAGACTGCTAGAAAGGTGCTTGGTATGACATCTGGACAGAGGAAGGATGACAAGGAGACATGGTGGTGGAATGAGGAAGTACAGGAGAGTATACAGAGAAAGAGGTTGGCAAAGAAGAAGTGGGATTGTCAGTGAGATTAAGAAAGTAGACAGGAGTATAAGGAGATGAAGTGCAAGGCAAAGAGAAAGGTGGCAAAGGCTAAGGATAAGGCATATGAAGAGTTGTATGAAAGGTTGGACACTAAGGAGGGAGAAAAGGACCTGTACCGATTGGCTAGACAGAGGGACCGAGCTAGTATAGATGTGCAGCAGGTAAGGGTGATAAAGGATAATGAGGGAAACATACTTACAAGCGAGGAGTGTGTGTTGAGCAGATGGAAAGAGTACTTTGAGGGGTTGATGAATGAAGAGAATGAGAGGGAGAGAAGGTTGGATGATGTGGGGATAGTGAATCATGAAGTGCAATGGATTAGCAAGGAGGAAGTAAGGATAGCTATGAAGAGGATGAAGAATGGAAAGGCTGTTGGTCCAGATGACATACCTGTGGAAGCATGGAGGTATTTAGGTGAAACGGCAGTGGAGTTTTTAACCAGATTGTTTAATGAAATTTTGGAAAGTGAGAGGATGCCTGTGGAATGGAGAAAGTGTTTTGGTACCGAAATTTAAGAATAAGGCTGATGTGCAGAGCTGTAGTAACTACAGAGGGATTAAATTGATCAATCACAGCATGAAGTTATGGGAAAGAGTAGTGGAAGCTAGGTTAAGAAGGGACATGATGATTAGTGATCAGCAGTATGGTTTCTTGCTGGGAAAGAGCACTACAGATGCAATGTTTGCTCTGAGAGTGTTGATGAAGTATAGAGGAGGTCAGAGGGAGTTGCATTGTGCTTTTGTAGACTTTGAGAAAGCATATGACAGGGTGCCTAGAGAGGAGTTATGGTATTGTATGAGGAAGTCGGGAGTGTCAGAGAAGTATGTAAGAGTGGTACAGGATATGTACTAGGGTAGTGTGACAGCAGTGAGGTCTGCGGTGGGAGTGACTGATGCGTTTAAGGTGGAAGTGGGATTACATCAAGGATCAGCTCTGAGCCCTTTCTTATTTGCAGTGGTGATGGACAGGTTGACAGACTAGATCAGGTAGGAGTCCCCGTGGACTGTGATGTTTGCAGATGACATTGTGATCTGTAATGAGAGTAGGGAACAGGTGGCGGAGACCCTGAAGAGATGGAGATATGCTCTAGAGAGAGAAGAGGAATGAAGGTCAGCAGGACTAAGACAGAATGTGTGTATTAATGAGAGGGAGGACAGAGGAACGGTGAGGATGCAAGGAGTAGAGATGGTGAAGGTGGATGAGTTTAAATACTTGGGATCAATAGTTCAGAGTTATGGTGAGTGTGGAAGAGAGGTGAAGAAGAGAGTACAGGCAGGATGGAGTGGGTGGAGAAGAGTGTCAGGAGTGATTTGTGACAGACGAGTACCAGGAAGAGTGAAATGGAAGGTCTACAAGAGGGTAGTGAGACCAGCTATGGGTTGGAGACTGGCATTGACAAAAAGGCAGGAGTTAGAGCTGGATGTGGCAGAGTTAAAGATGTTAAGATTTGCACTGGGTGTGACGAGGGTGGACAGGATTAGGAATAAGTATATTAGAGGGTCAGCCAAGGTTGGAAGGTTTGGAGACAAAGGCAGAGAGGCAGGATTACGTTGGTTTGGACATGTGCTGAGGAGGGATGCTGAGTATATTGGGAAAAGGATGCGAAGGATGAAGCTACCAGGTAACTGGAAATGAGGAAGGCCTAAGATAAGGTTTATGGATGTGGTGAGAGAGAACATGCAGGTGGTTGGTGTGACAGAGCAAGATGCAGAGGACAGGAAGAAATGGAAACAGATGATCTGCTGTGGCGTCCCCTAACGGGAACAGCCGAAAGATGATGATGATGGGGGTATACCATGTCATACAGTTGCTCCCTGTTGTGGGGGCACCTGACATCAGGGGCAAGAAAAACTGATGTAATGGAGTCGGCTGCATGTTTTATACCCCTGACGACGACCTGATGTCAGGGAAGAAGCGACAGCATCCGACGCAGAAATCTGAAGACTCTGGTATTCAGGCCAACTGAGGGGTACCTGCAGGCAGATAACCCAGATGTGATGACTGCAACAGTGAATACATTCGAACATCTACATTTATGGTAAGTGTACACAACTGTACTTTATAGCATGAACCACACATATTTCAAAGAATACAGTTAACTACCCAAATGCAGAGTATTATTCAGTTGATATTAAACATAAACAACTAATAACGTTGCAAAATACTGACTGATTTTTTTTAAACATATGCTTTTTTCACAACTGGGTGTATATAAATCATTGTCTTTCTACTTACGTCAAACCAACAGGGTATTTATAAGCCTAGCCATACAATCCAACCCAGTTTTGTTCTCAAGTACATTGGACACCTATATGGTGGGGGTATGTTAGCAAAGAGGTAGCTAAGGGTTATGGGGGAGGTATGTCAGTTTTTAATTGTTGGCTTACTGTCAGTCTTTGTCCATCAGAGAAGGGAGTCAGACCAGTGGTGAATTTATGATTTCCAATCCAGTGATCAAGGTTTCCCTTGAAAAGGATTCCATAGTGCGGGGATCCTTTGAGACACACTGGTCTCCAGCATGTTTTATTCATGTCGCAGGCAAAGTTCAGGTCTTTGACTCTACTGTTCTCTGTGCTGTTTGTATTGCAGATGTGCAAAGAATCCATCAGAATTAGGTCTGAGGATGCCTTGTATGCCAGGCAAAGATCACCTCTCAGCAACCTATAGGAGACTAGTAAAGAGATAGGGCTTCTATTCCGGATATGTGGATTGTCACTGCTGACATCCCTGCCAGCTTGAACACAGGTTGTTCATCCGTCTTCCTTCCCTCCCTCCTTCCCCCCTTCTCCTACTTACTTCACTTCCTTTTACACCCCCTCTCCTTTAAGCTCTACTTCCCTGCATGGAAATGGGGGAGTTTACTTACCTATTCAAGCTACATTCCTACTAGCTGAACATTCACCCTCTTTCAGTAGTCTTTAGGCTGCTGGCTTGGAGTTAGTGTGAGGTACTGCTTTGGTCATCTTTTAGGCTTGTCTTGAAAGTGTAGTAATTAGCTTGGGTAGATAACTTCCCAAAGAGTACTGTAATGCATTTCTTTAAGTTGAATTTTAATCCGTGGCTCTGCCACCAGTCATTTGTGTGTGCCAGACCCTCTTTTAGGATGTTTGTGTCATGGAAGGAATCTGATAGCTCCCAATTTACTGTCATCCACAAACTTGGTGTGCCAGAGGCCTTTTGGCATTAGCCTTGACTTTTGAAAAGTACATTCTAAACTGTAGCAGGCTCAACACAGAGCCCTAGTGCTCCACTGGTGACTGGTCCCCTGATGGAAGTGGTCTCACCATTCCTATCTTCTTGGGTCCTATCTGTGAGCCAGCCAGCACTCAGGCAATAAAGAATTGCTTCTGAGTACATTATGGAGATCCTGCACAGGGTGCAAAAGTATTTGTTTTGGCATTTCCACCAAAAAAATATATATTTTCTTGCTTTAGTTGCTGTTGCTGTTCTTGGTATCCAGCTGATTTTAGTCCACTGATGTAGTGTTATGCTTATAATTAGAAATGCTTTTCCTTCTCAAAAGCTGGTGCTTTTAGACACTGAAAGGCTTGAACTGCTCTAGTTATCATGGTTATCGTGCCTGTGCCCTAACTGATGTTCATCATATTGATCACTGCTACAGTAGCCTTAGCTGTATGGGTTATATCCTGACAAGGATACAACAGCTGGCCAACTCCAAAGCTTCAGGGTACCATCCATATGCCCATACTGTCAGTCAGCTTGAACTGAGCCAAATGACACGTTTGGGCTCAAAGCCTTTCAGAGCTGTACTGCCACCAAAAGAGTACACTCCACTGAGACTTTTGAGGATTGACAGTTGGCTTGTGCTTTCCATTGCTGGGCAGATTGTTTCCTTTTGGGAATAAAAATTTTCATTTTCTTAAATTTGTTGACATTTTACTACTTTCCTCTTCAGGAAAGCTGTTTTGAAGCTAGAAGTGTTGTGTTTTAACAGACTGTCTCGAGACTGTATTGTTCTTTTAAATGGAGCACTCATTTGTTTTGTCCATTTAAAAGTACTGTAAAGTAATTGAAAATATTTTTATGTGGATGTTTGTGTTTATTTCTTTGTGAGACTGGCATAGTGTTTTAAAATGCTTTTTATTGTTTTTTTTTCTGTCAATAAAGTAACTACGTGGACTGGTAGTGTATACCAGGAACTGCTGCATATCTTTCCTGGGAAAGATGCACCATTTTCGACTTGTCCATGGAACAGACTTCTGGTCCCATAGTCCGTCCTTCTTCCAGCCGCACAAAAAGTTAAGCCTTTGCTACCACAACAGACTAGCAATTTGCCTCCTCTGCGAGTGGGGGGGTGACTCTGCTGTGATCTTTTGCTGTACTTCAGACCACTCATCTTTTAGTCTGAATCCCCCTGGTGTAGCACCTACAGCCACTACGGACTGGGGGTTAAACATGTCCTCTGCAGCTGTTGGGGTCACCTCAGTGGGCAAGGTGGAGCCTCTGTTGTTGGCTCCTGGGAGAGGGAACAAAGAAAATGCCCTTGTTGTGTCAGAATACTCTGTTTATCTCTGGGGAAGCAGCTGTTGCCATTAGTAACAAGGTAGGTTCCATTTTTCACTGTCAAAAAGAAATGGAAAAACAAGCAAATATCTACTGCTCCTCAAATGTCTTTGGATAGTAGTTTACTGGGTCTGGCTTAGGTTTTAATTAAGGCTATTGATCCTTCTTGTAAAATAGTTTCTGGTAAAAGAGAGGGATTCCTCTTTTCCTGAAGAATTTCAAGATTATGACTTAACAGGAAGATGCAGGAATTAAAGCATTTTTTTTCCTCAAATTTCTGATTCAGACTCTGAGAGTTCAGTGTCTTGATTCCTTTTGGAGGTTTCTCCTTCTGTGCGACTATTGCTAGAATGTGCCTGTGTTTTCAGTGGAATAACACTGAAGTCTCTGTCCCTCAGAAAATACTATGAGTTGTTACAGAAGAATTTTCTAGAGCCCACTCCCATTCCTCCTGTTCAGTCTCCTTTAGAGGATGTGTATGTGTTACTGCATGCAGTTTTTCTTTTAGCCAGCCAGCTGCCCCTAAAAAAGGCAGATAGGATATATAAAGTTCCTCGGTCTGTTAAATTTTTATAATTTAGTCCCAAACCTGACCCAGCAGCTAAAGCTTTAGTTAATACCACTGCTGATAAGCATTTAGTTAATTCCAGTCCTCATTTTTCTGATAAGGATGGGAAAATTATTGATAGGTATGGGGAAAAGTGTATACTTCTGCAACCTTGATTTTCAGAACTTTGAATTGCCAGGTTTGCATGTTAAAATTTGTTCTGACAAATTGTTGCAGTATGAAGAAAGTTTGTTTTATCTGTAGTTTCTTCTTGTGAGGAAAAATCTGTTTTAAATAACTGTTTTTCTTGTATTGCACAGGTCAGTACTCACTGTATGCAGCGTGTGTATGACTGATACTTCTTCCAGGCCTATGGCCACTGGTACTGTATTAAGGAGGTTTGCATGACTGCATTATCAGAACTTTCTGATTATTTAAAATAAGATTTTAAATTTTCTCTTGGATGGAGATTGTGTTTGGCCCCTCTACTGCAAAGGTGATCCTCATCCAATTTTGGCAAACAAAAAAAAAAGCAGAATAAATAGTCTCATCAAAATTCAGGTAAACAGAAGAAATTGGAGGGGGGGGGGGGTTCCAAAAAGAAGTCTCAAAACTCACAAAGCTAAGGACAGTCCAACAAGTCTGAATGATTTCTCAAGAGACCTTGTGACTTCCTCCCACCCTTAGGTTCATAGGTTCACACATAAGTGCTAGGCTAGCTGTCTTTGTAAGCCATTTTAAGCCTATCCAATTTCCTTCAAAGGTGAGAATTGAATCGTGTACCTTGTGCCAGTGAGGTAAACATCTTAAACATTATGCTAGCTCCCAACTTCTCTCTGGTCCTTTTTTTTCTTCCAGAAAGTCAGAATCTCCATTTTTCTCTTAGGAAACTGATTGATTGATTTTCAGAATCCTTTTGTCTGAAACATTCATCAAGGTTACAGATAGCAGTGGGAGGAAATTCCTCCTTTCCAGGTGATCATTCCTCATTCTCCAGATCTGACTCTCTTGTTTCCACCTGTTCATCATATGGTTTCCCAAGGAGTGATAGAACCCGTTCTTCCTTCTTATGTGAGGCAAGATTTTTATTCAAGGATGTTCCTGGTGTCCAAGAAAGAAAATGCTTGAAGACCAGTTCTGGATCTTTCTTTCCTAAACCTGTTTGTGAAAGAGCCCAAATTCAAAATGATGTCACTTCACAACCTGTTATTTCTTCTTCCTCTTTCAGTGGTTCTGGAAACACTAAACTTAAAAGATGCGTATCATTGCATTACTATTCATCCAGACTTCAGATATTTCTTAAGGTTTTGTGCGTCTGGATCATAGTATCAGTTCTGTTTGTTACCCTTTGGACTATCCACTGCACCAAGAGTGTTCACAGTGTCTAGCTCCAGTTATAGCCTATTGCATGCTACAAGGTATCCATATTTTCCATATTTAGATGACCTGCTTATCTTTGCAGAGTCCTTTCCAAAGTGTCAGGAATTTCTCTCTCTTGGGTGAGAGATCTCTTGCAAAAGCTAGAATTCCAAGAGAACATTCAAAAGTCGTTCTTGACTCCCTCACACAAGATTGCGTTCCTGGAATGTCAACTAGACACCTTGGTTCAAAGAGCTTTTCTTCCACTGGAAAAAAAATAGATCTTTATATAGATCTATTTCCAAGGTTTTTCACTCAAACTTCAGTCACTGTGAGGAAATACCTCAGGATTTTGGTTCTTATGGCGTATATAATTCTCATGATACCCCTGGCAGAACTGCACATGAGAAAGATTCAGTGGTATCTGAAATCTCAGCATCAACACCCTTTATCTTTTCAAATCACAGTGCTGGGTTTTGTCAGAAGAGAAATCTTTTGGTGGAGACAACTGATGTTCTTAAATCCAGGTCTCCCTTTCTCTCTCCCTGCTCCAAATCAGTCAGTCTCCACTGACGCTTTAGACTTTGCTTGGTAATCAGTTGCAGGAGGGATAAAAATGCAAGGGGTGTGAGACACCAAGGACAGATGCAAGCACATAAATATCAAGGAGATGCTGCCCTCATCAAGGTACTCAATTCTCTGAATCATCTGTGGTCCGCAGGACCTCTTCAAGTGGTTACAGATCATACAGTAGTCATGTGGTACATCAACAAGCAATGGGGAACCAGGTCATACCCCCTTTGCAGACAAGCCATGTTAGCGTGGGATATAGCTTTCACAGCACAATTTCATTCTACAGGCATCCTACATTTCATCTGAGTAAGACCAGGGGAGAACCTCATGAATGGAAACTAGATCAAGGGATGTTACAGAATTTGATCCATATGTGGAGAGTTCCTTAAGTAGACCTCTTTGCTTTCTCTCTGAACAGTCAACTGGTGACTTTTTGTTCCAGGACTCCATGCAAGAAGGCCTGGAAAATATATGCCTTTTCTTTTCTTTGGGCGAGAATGTCCCTGTATGCTTTTCCAGGCTACTTCTGAAGATTCAGAAGGAATTTCCCAAGATCATTGAGGTGATTCCCTTCTGACCCAGGCAGCTGTGGATTTCCCTTCTTTACAGACTGGATCTACTCTCACAAGAACAGGGGTGTTTGATACACCCTGTTATCAGTCATCTTCCACTGACTGCCTGGATGTTAGGGTCTTAATTCCTTTTAGTCACCTGTTTACTGAGGACGTGCAGCAGGTACTAATGGAGGCAAGAAAGCCTGCTACTAGAAGATCATATATTAGCAAATGGAAAAGGTTACCTAGTTGGTGCCAACAACATGAGTAGCACCCATTCAGGGCTAGTTGTTCTTCGGTTTTACAATATTTGCCTGCGTTACTATCCTATGGCCATTCTTATTCCACTATCATATCAGGTTTCATTTATCAGGAACTTGAACAAAATCACACAAAACCAACTAGTGTAAAACAAAAAAAAATGGCAATAAACAGCAAATTATGCTAGACAAAGGTTTTATTAAGCGCTTTTCGTCTGAGCTACTACTCAGACTTCATCAGATCATTGCCGTTTATTGCCTTTTTTTTGTTTTACACTAGTAGGTTTCATTTATCAACCATTTCAGCATGTCTGCCCATGGATCCTCCTTTTTCAATGCAGTCTCATGTCAGAACGTTCTTGAAGGAAGTTTTCATAAGAGGCCTCCAAGAAAACCAGTGATCCCTCCTTGGGATCTTAAGTTTTTGTTAAAGAAGCTAATACTTGCTCCATTTGAACCAGCTAATCTGACTGACTTGAGGTTCTTAACATTGAAAGCACTTTTACTGATTGCTCTGACCTCTGCAAGAAGGGTAACTGAGTTGCAAGCCTTTTTTTTTTTTGGTGAGTCTACCCTACCTCATCTTTCAGGATTTCTTTGAGAACTAATCCTTCTTTTATGCCTAAAGTGGTATCGGAGTTTACTTTAAGCCAAACTATCCATCTCCCTTGTTAATAAGAAGAAATTAAACATAGGCACTAAACTGCCTATAATTGCAAAGTACCTTGCCACGGCCTACAATTGCAAAGTACCTTGCCAAGGTAAGGGAAAACAGCTCTTGTACTTTACAAAAAAAAAAAAAAAAAAGCATCTAACCAGGCATGTCCAAGGGTGTGCTTGTGGCTATTTCTCCTGTTCACCTGGTGAATGTGGGCATACTGGGGCAATGCAGCAATTGCCTCATGTACACAGACAACCCTCTCCTCCTACCACCAAACACTACAACCTGCGAGAGATGCACTTACGTAGCCAAATTGGAAGCAAAGCTCTCTCTAGCCAAGATTGTGCTAGACAATCAAGAGGAGAAGGTTAACACCCACACTACACCTCAAGCAACACATACCCCTTCAAAACCCTCACCACCAACACCCACACGTAGCAAAACTAAACCCACTTATGCGGAGGCCCTTAATATTAACCTGCCCAAGCAACAAAGACCTCCGAAGCAGAAATGCAAGCAAACACCAATCACAACCAAAGTATCACATAGCTCACAACACCAGTTTGCCACCCAACAACAGCCCCTAAGGCAAGACAACGTACCCAACACTTTAGTCATAGGTGACTCCTATAGTCAGGCACACTGATGTCCCACTTACCAGACTGAACAAGGGGAAAATTGCAGTCAGTTGCCTGTCAGGTGCCAGGATCTGCCACATAATGCATGCACTCAAGTCACTCCACAACAAGTACAAATACAACTCTGTCAGTGTCCAGTTTGGCGTTCATGACTTGAGACGTACCTCCCTGGACTATATGAAAAGAGACATGGAAGAGCTCTCAGATCATGGGGCCCAAACAGGTATGACCCTAGCCCTGTGTAGCATCCTGCCTTCACCCAGAATGATAACACAGTATAAGGACAAAATGATTGACTTCAACAATTGGCTAAGCTTCTGGTGTCATTCAAAGGGGATTCAGTATCTGTCTGCCTGAGACGACATGATCGACAAACCACGATGCTTTGCCAGAGATGGTCTGCACCTGTCGCCCCTGGGATTCAGGTTACTGGCTAAGGCTACTCAATGCTAGAAGTCTAAATCTCAAAATGCACTCTCTTGAGGCACTCCTAAAATGGAGAACATCGATATCTGTGCAGTAACTGAGACCTGATTCAAGGCTCCAGAGAGCAGCTTGCAATACCAGGCTGCAACCACACTTTTCGGCCACCAAACCAGGACCGAAACACTAAAGGTTGAGGAGTGTCCATATTCACACCTCCAGGCTAGTTGCCCTACACAATGGATCTGAAATTCTCCAAGTGCAACTAACACTAGGTAAGACTGCAGTCCAAATTGTAGCTTGCTACAGATCCCTCAACATGCCCCAAGATTGTCACTACACCTTTCTAAACATACTGGAAAATATTAAGATACAACCAAACACCCTAATACTGGGTGATTTCAACTACCCTGCCATTAACTGGGAAAACATGTACCAATACCTTTGCCTAACAGTTTTTTGACTTAATAAATTCCAGCGCCCCGGATCAACTAATCCATAGTCCCACCAGGGGCTCCAGTATTCTGGACCTGGTCATTACCAACATGGGACATCGATGCTTCACACCAGTGGTCACCCCCTCGTTGGTTAGGTCTGGCCATAAGCTAATCACCTTTGACATCCACATCCCACCCTCACCCCCCTGTAAGGAAACTTCCATAAAAAACTTCTCTAAGGCCAACTTCATGCTACTCAAGTCAGAGTGACTAACTTCATGACACCCATACAGGTGGGAACTGAAAGTTCGACTGCCGAATCCTACACTAAAGCACTGTACGAGCACATCCACTCATGCATGAATTGTGCCATCCCAAATAGAACCAGGACACTCTCCTCCAAAAAAGGAAGCCAATATGGTGGTCCCCTGTCATAAACGAGCTATACAACAGAAGAAAGAAACTGTTGCAGAAAAGAGAAAAATCCCAGGATGCAAAAAACTCCCTTACCAGCTTCAGTAAGAAGCTGAGATCCCTCATAAAATCCTCCAAAGCTAGTTACGAAAATAAAATTGCCAAAGATTCCAAAGACAACCACAAGGCATTCTATAGCTATGTCAAGAATCTAAATGGCAATGCTCAGATCTGCTCTGTGCTACAACAGAATGGCATTAAATATACTGATCGCAAGGACATTGCCAATATCCTGGCAGATCGATTCAATGCCAACTTCACCCCCCCTCACCCCCTAAAGGGCCCATCTCAATACAGAAAGATTGACAAATTTTGGTAATCACGGCCACACAGGTAAAATCCACATTCTCCAAAGTTAAGAATACAGCATCCATGGGACCAGACGACATCCCAGTCTGTGTACTACATGAACTATAAAGTGAACTAGCACCTCCACCTAAGTGTCATGTTTTATCATAGCCTCACCTCGGACTTCATGCGCACTTAGTGGTGCACAGCTACAGTTATCCCACTCCACAAGGAGGAATCCACCTTGGATCCTGGGAACTTCCGTCCCATCAGTCTGATGAGCCTGATCTGCAAGGCCATGGAACGTATTATCATGGAACTTAGAAATAAATCCACAGAGCTGACTTGAAACCACTGAACTTATTTTTATTGAATTAAGTGCTTTCGTCAGGTGTTCGCCCCAAGACTTCATCAGAGTAATTGAAATTAATTAAACATCTCATTAAATACAAAAATACTCCTATCACATGTCAAAGCTATACATCCCAATTGGTTAAAACCTAACACTAAAATTTAAAACCGGGCCTCCTATTCCAGGCATATAACTAATTACTAGTTAGGACATACATAATAATCTAGCAACATTTATATAATATTGTAACAAATAATTAACAATTCAATAAATTCCTAAATTTCGATAACATTGTTACCAAAATCATGGTGAAAGCAGTAAATGCAAATTTACATTAATGCAACCAGTACATGTTTATTCTTTGCAACTACAAGTGAAAATCAGACTTAAGTTTTAAATAACTTGAAATGGATAATGTGTCATTTAATCCATAATTGTTGGTACCATTGCATCTCAATTGCCAGAGTAATTCCTTGTATTCAAGAAGTAACTCAACAGGTCCACCCCTGGTCCCTTCAAGACATACTTGTTCCAAAACAGAAAATTTAAAAGTATGCCGTGGATACTCTATAACATGCCTAGCCAGGGCATTTTTTTTTATATTGGCCCTCCTGATATCATACGTATGCTGACAAATACGCTTATGTAACATAGTGATAGTTTTGCCAATATAAAATTGTTCACACACTTGACAAATTGCAATATAAACAAGGCATTTAGTTTGGCAATTGTATTTCCTAGCCAAAAAAAATTTTCCATATCCACTGATATACACCATATTGGTTTCTAATACTAGGGGACACTGTGCACACCTTCCACATTTATGCATATATCCTTTCTTGCTGGGGTAGTTACCTTCCAATACATTTTTGAAACGCCTATCTCTCCTATATATTATACAGGGTTTGTCCCCTAGCCTAGTTTTACATTTATCATCTCTTCCAAATACTATCCAATTGTTGTATACAACTTCCTTAATATTGTAGAATTGTTGTTTGTCTTTTGGCTTTTCCCGGTTAGGGGTCGCCACAGCGGAACTCCAGTCTGCAAATGATTGGCAGTAGATTTTCATGAACGCCGAGGTGCCAGCTCGATGTCCAACCTTCAACGAAGGCACGCCCATTTACGCATGTCTTTCGAATGCCCACCCAACAGCGGGAAGGACATGCACACTCCACACAGAAGGCACTCCCCACACTCCAGCCGAGAATCGAACGGGAGAACCTCTTGCTGTGAGGCAACAATGCTACTGCTGCACCACCACGGATATAATGTGTTAAAAGTAAGGAACCATACCATCAATGTAAGGACTACCGATAGTAACCTGGTTTTCATTCACCAAAATCACTGTGCCCCCCATCAATCTATCAGGTAAAGAACCCAAAAGTGGAAAAAAAATTACCACTATGTCTTTTCCTTATAACCTCTTCAAAAATGGGTTCCATAAATGTCTTAGGGTATCCCCTCCTAATAAACATTGTCCTCAAATTCTCAACTTCTTGTAGGAAAACCACATGATCAGATATCATCCTTGATAATCTCACACCCTGTCCTTTCACCAGAGACTTTTTCTGATGTACAGGATGACAACTGTCATAGTTCAACAGGGTGTTAGAATAAGTAGGTTTCCTAAAGTAGAAGTAATTGTTTTATTTACCATATCCTTATTTAAGGTAATATCCAAACAATTGATAGTTTCAAAATTAAAGTCCATAGTAAATGTAAGGAACCCAGTACTAGTATTCATAAACTCAAAAAATTGCTGAAGTTGTTCTTCTGTCCCATCCCAGAAAATTAATAAATCATCTAGGAACCTCCCATAAAATTTACAGTACTTAAAAAGTTCATGTTTAAATACTGTATTCAGTTCCCACTGTGTCAATACGATGTTAGCAAACGGGGGCACATGCCACCCCCATTGCAGCGCCTTTTCTTTGAATAACTGATTCTCAAATAATATAAAATTGTTCTGTAAAATTAACTCCATTATGGTCCTATACCTGAGTAGTCTAGAATGACTTTCAAAGGGAAAAGTACATAGATGTTCGTAAAACATATCAGTACCTTCGTCATGGGGAATAGTTGTGAATAGGTCTTTAATATCCATGGTAACCATTATTAAATTCTCACTAAACATATCGTTAACTTTTTTAAGACAATCCCATGAATCTTTGAGTATATGGGCCTGTTGTCCCAGAAGATGTTACCATTGTTGCATTAATGTAAATTTGCATTTACTGCTTTCACCATGATTTTGGTTACAATGTTTTTATCTATATTTAGGAATTTATTGAATTAATTACTTGTTACAATATTATATAAATGTTGCTAGATTATTATGTATGTCCTAACTAGTAATTAGTTATATGCTTGGAATAGGAGGCCTGGTTTTAAATTTTAGTGTTAGGTTTTAACCAGTTGGGATGTATAGTTTTAACATGTGATAGGAGTATTTTTGTATTTAATGAGATGTTTAATTAATTTCAATTATTCTGATGAAGTTTTGGGGCGAACGCCTGACGAAAGAGCTTTAATTCAATAAAATAAGTTCAGTGGTTTCAAGTCAGCTCTGTGGATTTATTTCTGAGTTAGGAACTGTATTCTGTGATTATCATGGAACTTATAAACAAAGACATTGGCAACCTTCAAACACTGGACCCCACCCCCTTTGGGTTCGTGAAGGGCTGATAGTGTCTCCAGAACCTGATTGACTTCTTTGAATCAGTCTCCAGAGCCGTGGATGAGGGTAAGGCAGTCCACACAGCCTATCCGGACCTTGCCAAGGCCTTCGACACCATCCCACACTCTGGAATCGTACATAAACTTACTATGCTGGGCATAATTCCTTAAGTCACTTGATGAGTTGCCAACTGGCTTACTGACAGAACCCAGACTGTAAAAGTAGCCGACTCCAAATCCAGCTCCAGACAAGTGACAAGTGGAGTACCTCAGGGTTCAGTCCCGGGACCGCTCTTGTTTGGCATTCTACTTCTCTGAAGTACAGGTCAACACTAAG
Source organism: Protopterus annectens (assembly GCF_019279795.1). Taxonomy (NCBI): domain Eukaryota; kingdom Metazoa; phylum Chordata; order Ceratodontiformes; family Protopteridae; genus Protopterus; species Protopterus annectens. Next base: position 1,744,830,482 of record NC_056728.1, read on the forward strand.
GGACTCTGGCTAATAAAGTTCGCAGATGACTGCAAACTGGGAGCCATTATTGAATCCCCAGATGATGTGGATATTCTACAAAAGGGCCTTACAGAAACAGATGCTTGGTGCCAGAGCCATGGGCTCAAGCTCAATGCCAAGAACTGTATAGTTATCCCCTTTGGGAAAAAACATGTACCCATGAATTACCACATAGGTGGCAGTACACTAACACCGAAAGTGTGGTAAGAGACTTAGGAACACAGATGGACAGTAGTCTCACCTTCGATAACCACATCATCACAACAATCAGGAAATCATTCTATGTGGCACACCTCATCATTAAGGACTTTTCATCCAGAAAAAAGGAGGCCATTGTTCCAATGTACTCATCCCTCATTAGACCCATCATAGAGTTCAATGCCCCATTTTGTATGTACCTCACAAGACATCTGCAACAACTGAAAAGGCCACAGAAACACCTCACTAAAAAATCACAAGCCTAAAGCAGATGCCATATGCTGACCGACTAAAAAAACTCTAACTATACTCTGTCGCATATTGTCTACTCAGAGGCAGTCTCTGCTTAACATACAAGGCCATGTCAAACCCAGAGCTGTTGGACATGCTACACCTAAAGAAATCCCAATCCATCAGAGCCACACACTCCAGGGACCTAAACCTTGTCATCACAATGAACAAAACATGCTGGAGAGATAGGTTCCTGACCCAGAGACTCCCCATACTCTGGAATAGACTGCCCATACATGTCAACCAGAGTGCCTCCTTGGCCCTCTTCAAAAGGAACCTTGATGACTGGATGGGAGATGGGAAATTTACCCCGGGGATCATGTCAGTCGCCCTGCTAGACAGGGGTCCAAGGAAGTAAATATTGTGGGAAGAAATAACCAGGGAATTGTTATGGCTAGACTTGTATAGGCCATAGGGCCGATAGCCTAGTAACAACCTATGAGGGAGAATGGATACCCCATACCTTGGATGTCCGTAGGCAACTCTGGTGCTATCTTGACAGAACTAAATCTTTCACATCTTTGGATCAGTTGTTCATTTCTTATGAAGGTAAGAAGGGACAACCTGTGTCAGTTTCCAGATAATTGTCTAAGGCTATTACCTATTGTTATACACACCATGATGAATCTGTTCCAGGCATGGTCAAGGCCCACTCTAAAAGGACCTTGGCTTCATCTATGGCTTTTTGGATAGGGTTTGATTCTAGAAGCTGTTACTTAGACCTCTCTACATACTTTTGCAAGACCCTATACGTTTGATTCCTTCTCTAGGTGTAGCTCAAGCTTTGCTAGTGCCATACTCCAGGGGCTCCTGGACTCTTGTCTTTCTATCTCCCAAAGGTAATTAGCTGTGGTGCTCTATCCATATAGTTAAGGCTAACACAACATTGATTAGTATAATGTACATAGTGCAGATGTCCTTCAAGGATGCATCTGCAGTCCTTGCATATGGGTTGTCCTGCCTCAGGCAGCCCTTCGGTCGGCCAGATTCCAAAGTCTGGGTCCGGCGTCGGCTGATGTCGCCCTTTCCCTGACGTCAGAGTGCCTGGGGTATAAAAGCATCAGCCGACGCCATCTTCCCCAGTATTTCTTGCCGCGTGGTGCCCGAAGCAGAAGCAGTTCGCAAGTGCCGGTCGGCCAGCTCCTGTAACTTCAGCTACCAAAGACTTCAAAAGCTAAGTACCCCGTTGGGGACTCTTTCTTGCCTCAGCCGATGTCAGATCAAACGCTTAGTTAATAATTGCTTAACTTGTGGGAAACAAATACCTCATAAGGATTTCCATTCTTACTGCCTTCCCTGCCTAGGCCCAGACCACGACGTCTCGGCCTGTACTGCCTGTGCCTCCTTCAATCGACGCACTCTTAGGCGTCGGGCAGAGTTTGCAGAGGAATTTTTTGGGGCTAGTTACTGTTATAATATGCCGTTGGAGACTCCGACTTCTCATTTTACCAAAAAACGGAAGGACAAGGACCAACACGCGGACCGTGGTTTCGGCTGAAACCACGCCTAGGCCTACCACGAATGTCTCGGTCTCGGCTGAAACAGAGTCCTTGGTACTTCTGACCGTGGAAACCGCACAACCGACAACCTCGGCCCCGGAGGCCTCTTCTGAGTCGGTTATAGAATTTCCCTCTGAAACCGGTGTTCAGGAAACATCCGACACCATCCCCCTAGACAAATCTACGCCAGCATGTGGAGCAGCCAGGCCTTCTGCATCCATGTCCATAAAAGCATTCACAAGGGCTAAAGCTGCTAAACAGCCAAAATCTCTGCCTCCCAAGGCTATTCCTCAGGGATCCACTACAGGTTCTCAGATTTTAAGTTTGGCCGAGGACCTTATTTCCTTAATTAGGGGGTCTCAGCCACATCCGGACAGGGGCTCTCTACCTCCTCTAGACAAAAGGCCCAGGGTTGAGCCCACAGATCCCCAGTCCTCTGATGAGGCCTCAGATGGCTCTGCTGTATCAGACTACCAGGAGGAGGCCTTTACGGCCTACGAGGATTCTGATGCAGAGGAATCTATTCCCTCTGCCTCCCCTCCTGAAGAGCTGTCCTTTGGGGAGACCCTTCACTCCATGAGAGAGCATTTCCAATGGCAGGGCCAGGAATTCTCCGATTCCAGGAAGAGATTAAGGACGTTTTTACATTTACCTCAGCATAGACCTTTGGCTATTCCTCCTGTTTTAAATGTCATTGATGATGTGTATTCTGAGTCTAGCATTACCCCGGACTCCCTTCCTCCGGCTCCTGTCAAATCCGACAGGTACTACAGGGTCCCGGACTCGCATCATTTCCTTTACAAGGCCCACTCTGCTGACCCAGAAACTATTTCCCAGGGCCCTAAAGGGGTTGCAACTGCCACTACTAAAAATCCACTCCCCTCTGAAAGGGAGTCCAGGGCTTTAGAGAGATGGGGTAAAAAAGTGTATACTTCTTCCACTCTTTCTATGAGGGCATTAAATTGTCAATTCCATATGATACAGTACCAAGAGTATTTGTTAGATGAATTGCATTCACCTGAACCCCTAGATCGCAAATCACTTCAGGATCTGGTACATAACTCACAACAGGTTAGCAACCATTTCTTGCAGTGTGGTTATGATGCATTGGAAGCTTCATGTAGGTCAGCAATGACAGGTGCAGTCATACGTAGGCATGCTTGGCTGAAGGAACAAGCTCTGCCAGATCATGTTAAAGCAAAGCTGCTGGATGCACCACCGGAAAAGCAAAAGTTATTTGGCTCCACTGCTCAGGAGGTCTTAAAGAAATTTGAGGAAAAGGCTAAATCTGTACAAACAGTCAAAGATTTTCTCCAGGTCCAACCACCAAGATTCAGCAGAAATTGGCCTTCTAAGAATTGGTCCTTTCCGGACACTGAGAGATTTCAAAGAGGCAAGAATAGGCGTGCCAGAGGTAGAGGGCAAGCTAGAGGCTCCTACAGAGGACGTCAATGGCAGCCTCCTAACCAGAGAAGTAGTGCAGGACCTACAACTGCTGCACAAGGACAGACTCAATGACTTCACTTTGACCCCGCCAACCAGGGCTCAATTGGAAGCACCTTTGGGCGGAAAGCTATCTTTATTCTCAAGAAATTGGCATAGTATTACAAGGGACAAATGGACACTGCAAATAATAGACCAAGGATACAGGTTCCATTTTCATACATTACCAAAAAGAAAAGGCATGCCAAACCTGCCACCGAATCAAAGGGCAGAGGCTTTAAAACAAATTGCCAACCAATTGCAAATGAAAGCTATAGAAAAGGTTCCTCACAGAACAAGGCCAAGGATTTTATTCCAGACTATTCCTTGTCCCAAGAAAAGAAAAACAATGGAGGCCTATTCTCGACTTGTCCGCACTGAATACTTATCTCATTGTGCCAAAATTCAAAATGCTGACCCTACAGCAACTCCTTCCCATGCTGGGCAAGGGGTCTTGGCTGGTAACTCTGGACCTCAAGGAGGCATACCTGCATGTCCCTATCAGACAAAGTTGCAGAAGACACCTCATTTCTTGCAGGTTCAGAGCCTTATCAATTCTCAGCATTGCCCTTTGGCTTATCTACTGCGCCCAGAGTATTCACAAAATGCCTGGCATCAGTAATTTCACACTGCAGACTTCAGGGGATTCAAATATACCCATATCTGGACGACTGCCTTATACAAGTGGACAGCCAACAAACTTTGGTAAAACACTTGAATTATGCCATCCGCCTACTTCAGGCCTTGGGATGCACAGTCAACATTCACAAATCAAGACTTGTACCAGCCCAAAGAATAACTTTCCTGGGTGCGGAACTAGATACAACCACCCAAATGGCTTTTCTCACAGAAGAAAAACAAAGACAACTACCAGATTACTTCGAAAATCTGACAAAACAAACTCAGCTGACTGCAAGGAAAATCCTGCAGGCCCTGGGTTACATGGCATCGTGCATTCTTCTGATTCCACAAGCAAGGCTGCATATGAGGAAACTACAATGGTACCTAAGGAGTTTATGGTCTCAGCACAGTCACAGTCTAGAAGCTTTGATACCACTCATTCCATGCCTTCAAAAGGAATTTCTGTGGTGGGCTCAAGCAAGCCTGTCAAACAGGGGTCTGCCCTTCAGCAAACCAATAACCAGCCAAACCATTACATCGGACGCTTCAGACCATGGATGGGGAGCACACATGGAGGGCAGATGCATCCAAGGACTATGGTCACAGAAAGAATTGCGCATGCACATAAGCCAAAAGGAAATGCTGGCAGTGATGCATGCAATCGAGGGCTTCAAACACTTTCTGCATCAAGGCCACCTGCTAATAAGGACAGACAATACCACAGTTATGTGGTACATAAACAAGCAAGGAGGTACCCATTCCTACCCTCTTTGCAGGCTGGCAATGAATCTTTGGGAGCTTTCCCTAAAACTCAATATAGAGCTGCATTCCCAGTTTGTGCCAGGAAAAGACAATATACTGGCGGATAGCCTAAGCAGAAATATCATGGATCCACACGAATGGATGCTGCACCCAGACATCTTCCTTCAGATAACACAATCATGGGGGAGGCCGGACATAGATCTTTTTGCCTCCCACCACAACCATCAGCTGAAGAAATTCTGCTCAAGGACATACCACCCACAAGCATGGAAAGTGGACGCCCTCTCTTTCAGCTGGAATACTCTAACGGTGTATGCATTTCCACCTCTTCCATTAATGACCAAGGTCTTACTGAAAATCAGGACAGAGCAGCCAAAAGTGATTCTGATAGCTCCGGACTGGCCAAGACAGCACTGGTACCCACTGTTAAGGAGCATGTCACGCACAAAACCGTGGCCTCTACCACAATGGTCACTTCTTCTGACACAGCACAATTACAAAACTCTGCACTCCAGCCTGAAAACCCTGCAGCTGACAGCCTGGAGAATACCTTGACTCCTCACCAGGAAAAGCTATCCAAGAGAGTGAAGGATATCATCATGGAAGCTCGCAGGCCTTCCACAAGAAAGGCATATTCAGCAAAATGGAAAAGATTCCGCACTTGGAGCACCGCAAAGGGCCTAGATGCGATAGTGATGAGCATGGCACATATCCTGGAATACTTGGCAGAAATGCTCCACAATAGCCTTTCTTACTCTTCCATAAAAATTCATGCTTCAGCAATTTCAGCAGAATACAATACTGATCCACCAGTCTTCTCTCATCCTCTCCTAAGGCAGTTTCTAAGAGGAATTAAAAAACATCAATCCTCCAAGGAAACATGTTGGAAAAGTTAACTCTACCTCCCTTTGAACCAGCAGCATCTTCAGAACTACAGTTCCTGTCTTGGAAGACTGCCTTCCTACTGGCCATAACCTCAGCAAGAAGAGTATCTGAATTGCAGGCCCTCATGGCAGTACAACCATTTCTTATTTTCCACCAGGACAGAGTCTCTTTGAGAACCAATCCTTCATTCATGCCAAAGGTGGTATCCAGGGTCTCATTGAACCAAGCTATTCACCTGCCTACCTTCTTTCCAAATCCACAAAACAAGGGGGAGAAACTTCTGCATACCCTGGACATTCACAGACAGTTGCGCTACTACTTGGACAGAACTAAGACTTACAGAAAAACTGACCAGCTGTTTGTAGCATATATAGGTTCATAGGTTCATAGATTCATACTAAGCTAACTGCCCTTGCGAGCCATTTTAAGCCTAGCCAATTTGTCTTGTATGCTGCTGGTATACAAGGAAAAGCAATTTCCAAACAGACAATTTCAAAATGGATAGGAAATTGCATTCGATTCTGCTAATCTTTTCATGGCAAAACTGTGCCAGCTAACATTAGACCTCATTCCACCAGAGCCACAGCCACCTCCACAGCCTTCTTAAGAGGGGTGGCTACCAAGGACATTTTAGAAGCTGCTACATGGAGCTCCGTGCATACATTTTCCAAACATTACAACTTACCCTTATATTCCAGATCCAGAGCAGGCTTTGCTACGGCAGTCCTGCAGGGCATTTTAGCTACACCATCCTTTTCTTAGATCCTACCACCCCCAGCTTAGCTGTGGTATTCTACCCATATGTAAGGACTGCAGATGCATCCTTGAAGGACATAGTACAGTTTTGTACCTACCATAAATGTAGATGGTCCGATAGGTATGCATCTGCAGTCAGGGTTACCCTCCCTCCTTCCCCTCTGTGGTATTTCTTGGGTACTTATCCCTCTTATAGCTAGCTGGGGTTATCTATTATGGTGGATTTGTTATATATTACTGTGCATGTTTGGAATTTTTTGCATTTCTCCAAATTTAGCCTTCCTTAGAGGGCACCTGGCATCTGGGACAAGAAAAACCGAGGAAGATGGCGTCGGCTGACTCTTTTATACCCCAGGCGCTCTGACGTCGGGGAAAGGGCGACATCAGCCGACGCCGGACCCAGACTTTGGAATCCGGCTGACCGAAGGGCTGCCTGAGGCAGGACAACCCATATGTAAGGACTGCAGATGCATACCTATCGGACATCTACATTTATGGTAGGTACAAAACTGTACTTTGTGCAAGTTCAACTTATCATACAGTAGATATTCAAATGATCACTGCTGCACTGTTGTACCTTCACTCTATCCCGATTGTTTTTGGTGCATTTTTTTAAACCATGGTATGGATATATATATATTTCTTTGTTCCTGTCACTGTCCTGTCAGGGCTCAGCCTCCCTCTAGCTTCTGGTAGGAAAGCTGTGAAGGGCTTGGCACACAAACAACATTTTATCAGCTGAGCCCAAGCTGCTTGACAAATTGGGTGCATGGAAGGTGCTCTGAGCTGCTATATTCTTGTCAGGATATAACACATATAGCTAAGACTCCTGCAACAGTGATCATTTGAACATCTACTGATATGGTAAGGTCATCTTGCACAACTGTACTTTCTTGTCTTAATTTGTTAAATAATCTAATTCTGGCCATTTTTCCCTTTTTGCAGTCTTCCAACAAGTATATTTTTAGCTCTTGTATCAATTCCTCATATACTAGCTGGTTTTCTCCCGGTAAATTAAAATGCATTTGTACTTCTTCCCAGCTTTTTACTTCTCTTTGCCTTATTAGGTTATGCCAGTGCCTAATCCCATGATGTCTGTTTGCACAGTGCCAACCAATTGTCTTCTTCCTCTTGTCCTTTTTAGATACCAGTATATCTTGTTTCCACTAAATCAGAATGTTTGAGGAAAATAGTTTCTCCTGTTTTGTGCTAATAGTTAGTATTTTGTGGTTAATTCGTCTTAAACTGTTATTGCCCCAGTACAAGTTAAACAAATCAACCTGTTGTAATTCCAGATTTCTTTCTAAAAGTATGTACTTCCAATTAGCTTTTTGTGTTATATATTAGCATCTTGTGTACAGAGACAATGTTAGAGCTTTATCTTGCAGACCAATTTTTGTTACACCTAACCTTCCTGTGTCCCTTGGCCATTTAAGATTATCCCAAGTTGCTCTAGGATTGTGCTCTTTCCAGACCCTTTTGTCCACCCTTCAACTCTCTACCAGTCTTTTTCTGTTATGGAGTGCCAAAAAGCTTGACCATGCAACAACATGTTTGATAGGAACTGCCACTGGAGTGTTTCTACACTCTGCTCCAAATATTTTGCCCATTGCTTTAAGGCATCTCTGAACTTTTGTATTTTTTTCACTGTAATGTTCCTTTTTAGACTCATCTTCTCTGGTAGTAAGCTGTATGACTAAATATTTTTCCTCATTATAATCCACATTACTGGGTATATTTTTAACACCGGTACCTTTTTAAGTTTATATCTTGACCTTGTGTGTTATTTTTATTATTTTTTTTATCCTGTTAGTTGTTCAAACTTATCTAGATCAAGGAAATGTCTTGGGTAAATTGTTTAGCTGAAAGAGGGTTAGTAATGCATCAATTATGAATAGTGATATTTTTGATTGTTGTCTGCCCCAGAGGAATCCTCGAGTTGTAAAACTATGGATTGTTTCTTCCAGTGACTTCAGATATAAGGCAAATAATAATGGGGACAGTGGGCATCCCTGCCTGGTACCTCTTGTTAGTGGAAAGTCCCCCAAAGACTGGCCTTGAACTTAACTTGCTCTGACATCCCTGTGTACATTTCTTTTCAGTAATTTGATAAAATCCATGGGAAACATCATGTGTTCAAAAACTCCAAAAAGAAAGTTCCATTTTACACCTTGTCAACGACATTTTCTGAGTCTAAACCCAATAAAGCTACTTGACTGAGGCTAGGATTCTTGTGCTTTTTCCTGTATGATCCTGAGTATTTTAACATTATCAGTCATTCATCTCCCATCTTTAAAGTCCATTTGGTCTAATGATATTATTTTTGGTAGTATTTTATTAAGCCTAGCTGCTGTTATTGGCACAAATAATGAAACTGCATGGTATGAAGCTGCCATGTTAGGATCTTAACTTCTTTGTATGTTGGGGGTATTGCCACTCTTTTCCATGAGGGGTGTTTCTCTTCTTCCTAGGACAGCATTGAATAGCATTTCCCAAATATGTACAATTTTCTCTTCTAGTAATTATTATAGTTCCATAGGCAATCCATTGCATCTTGGGAACTCTCTATGCATTAATTTTTTGAAGGCTTTAATTATTTCTGCTGCTATTTTTATTTGTCGTAGCTTTAGTATCCTCTTCTGTTAGTTTCTACAGTGGAAAGATGTTTTTGTCTTGCACGTTTGTAATGCGTAAGATTGAATTTGTCCTCATCTCTCACCTGTGTTTACTCAGATTGGTAGAGTTCTTTATTTTTGTTTATTTTATTTTACATTTGTTGCAAAAAACAGGCAAAGGCAAGGCTCCAGATTTTCCAACTTTTTAATAAAAGAACAAAAGTGCACAAGTGCTTTCACAATAATGCTTCTTCAGGTGTATGGCTAGAATCTAAATGACACCATTCTTATACCATTTAATTCTGTCACATGATTAATCATTCAGCTCTTAAAGGTAAAGCTACTTATAAAATGTGTTTTAACAACACAACACACATCCCCTTTTTTATCTACTTAATGGTCTTTGTTTAAGTATAGATCTTAGAGATATATGGTCATTAAGACCATGTCCTTTATCAGCTCTCAGTCTCGCTAACCATTCTGCCTTCAGTTCTTCAGTCCTGTTTCTGATGTCACCTCCTCTTGGATTCTCTAAGCATCTCCCCAGAACTATAAATTTAAATGAATGATGTTCTGTTGTTTGGTTCACATGTTTTGCTAGTGCATTAAATGTGCTCTTTTTCCTAATGTTGTACAAATGTTCTCTTTCCCTATCCTTAAGCTGTCTATCAGTTTTCCCAACATATAATTTATTGCATACTTGGCACACAGCAAGGTATACTACATGCAAACTATGACATGTTGCACCAATTCTAATGTCAAAGAATTCCCCTGTGTCTGGATGTCTAAACACTAGCATATCTTTTGCCATATACCTGCTCATCTGACATTTCCCACAGGGTTTAGTCCCTATGTCATTTATAGGTGTTAGTGTCCTTTGAGTTACACAATCTTCTCTTCAAGTTTTTCTTATTCTTAAAAGAGAATTGTGGTTTCAAATTTATATATTTCCTCATCTGTGTATCAGTGGTCAGTACACTCCAATGCTTATTGATAATTTCCATATATTGTGTTACATTCCTAGAATAACTGAGGCATACACTAAGTTTGTTAGATGCCTGTCCATTTCTTTCAGCTGTGCTAATATTTACATATGCATCTGAAAAATAAGGTTTGGCTCTCATTTGTCTCGGCCTTTTTATTTGCATTCTATTTTGCTCTATAATTTGCGGATCAATATCCCCTTTCCATCAATTTAACTGCTGTCTTATCTGCCTGTTGTGTAAAGTCATTATCACTGGCATTCAACCTAGATGCTCTGTAAAACTGGTTTTGTATTACATTCCTAAATTTAGGGCGCATGCTTTCACTACTCAAACTATTGACATGGCAGTCCTTCCTATATAACTTAACACTAACTTCATCATTCTGTCCTTTGAAAATAGTAACATCTAAAAAAAATTCACTTCACTGAGGGACCAGTTTAAAGTAAATTTAAGAAACTGTGTGGTCCGGTTTATATGTTCAACAAATGCCAGTAATACATCCACTGTCCCATCCCATAGGATAAAGAGGTCATCCACGAACCTCCGAAAAAACAGAATATTCTGAAATTGACCTTCAAGTATGTTCTCTACCTCCCTTTTGGCCAATACAGCATTGGCATAACTGTTGGTGCAAGATGTTCCCATCGCAACCCCATATAATTCTAATGCTCACTCTGCATCAGTTGCTACCACTGCTAGAAAAGGTTTCCTGGCTGGTAACCTGGGATCTCAAAGTGGCTTATCTGCACATTCCTGTCATGGAAAGTTGCAGGCAGTACCTTCGTTTCAGAGTGGGCGAGCAACATTACCAGTTCTCTGTGCTGCCCTTTGGCTTATCTACTGCTCCCAGAGTCTTCACAAAGTGCCTGGCCCCAGTCATTGCTTTTTGCAGGCAGAAGAAAATTCAGATTTACCCATACTTGGACGACTGTCTGATTCAAGCAAGTTTTTGGGAACAACTATTAAAGGATCTGGAATTCGTAAAGACTCTTCTATCTTCCCTGGGTTACACTGTCAATGTGGAAAAATCAAACATGGTACCATCCAAGGAGATAACATTCCTGGGAGCGAGTCTGATCACAGACGCCCAGATGATATAGCTCACCCAGGAGAAGCAGGCAGCTCTTTCAGTTCACTTCAAGGACTTGGCAAGCTTGTCCCAGCTACCTGCAAGCTCTGGGATTCATGGCATCTTGTATTTTCATGATTCCATATGCAAGACTGCATATGAGGAAATTGCAATGGTACCTCAAAAACATTTGGTGTCAACACACAGAGGACCTGGATATGATGATTCCTCTGCTTCCATCTCTGCAGGTGGAGTTTCTATATTGGGCAACAGCCTGTCTTCAAAACAAAGGCATGCCTTTTCGGACACCTTTTGCCACTCAAGGTCTGACTACAGACTCATCGGACTACGCCTGGGGGGCACACCTGGATGGCAGATGCATAGAGGGACGTCGGAACGCCCAGCAGATGCACCTGCACATAAATCTAAAGGAATTGATTGCAGTTCAGCAGGCCTTACTAGCTTTCAAGCATCTTCTTTCTCCAGGGACCCTGCTTGTCAGGACAGACAACACCACAGTCATGTGGTACATCAACAAGCAGGGAGGGACTCGCTCTTACCCCCTGTGCAGGCAAAGCATTAATCTTTGATCCATGGCAGTATCCCTGGACTTCCATCTCCTAGCTCAGTTTCTTCCAGGAAGGCTCGATGTTTTGGCAGACCAGTTGAGCAGGCAAACTCTGGATCCTCACGAGTGGCAGCTGAACAGAGCAGTCTTTTACAGCATCATTCGATGTTGGGGCACTCCTCAGGTGGATCTTTTCTCCTCCCCAGACAACCATTTGCTACCTCTATTTTGCATCAGACAGCAGCACAGCAGAGCCTGGAAAGTGGATGCTCTGTCCTTCCCTTGGACGTTGCTATCAGTGTACGCCTTCCCTCCTATTCTTCTTCTTCCCAGAGTATTAGTGAAGATCAGGGATGAACGTCCAAGGGCTATTCTCATAGTTCTGAACTGGCACAGACAGCATTGGTATCCGCTGCTTCGGAGTCTCTCCCATGTTCCTCCTTGGCATCTGCCTCTGAAGCCAGATCTTTTGGTTCAGGAAAGAGGAAACTTTCTACATCCTCATCTTCAGTCTCTCCATTTGACAGCATGGCTCATTGTATGACTCCTTCCCTTTCTTCCTCCCTTTGCCAACAGGTGGTTGATGTGCTGAGGGAGACCAGGAGACCTAGTACTAGGAAATCCTATGCTGGCAAATGGGAAAGGTTCTCTCACTGGATGCAGGCTAGAGGGGAGTCTGCTTCTCAACCTACCCTTCCTCTCATCCTGAAATACCTGGCTGATTTGCTTCAGGATGGTCTTTCTTTTTCCTCTATTAAGATCTATGTTTCAGCCATCTCTGCTCCCTGTTCTCTTGAACAGCCCATTTTCTCTCATCCCCTGATGAAAATGTTTCTCAGAGGTGCTTGCAATTTAAAACCTCCCAGAAGAGCACCTACTCCAGCCTAGGATCTTAATTTTTCTTCTGGAGAATCTCACTCTTCCTCCTTTTGAACCAGCTGCCTCTCTCTCTTGAAAGACCGCCTTCCTCTTGGCTATAACTTCAGCAAGGAGGATTTTGGAGCTGCAGGCTTTGATGGCCGTGAAGCGTTTTCTTATTTTCCATGCTGATAGTCTCTCTGAGGACTATTCCCTCCTTTATGCCTAAGGTGGTTTCCAGCCTGACTCTTAATCAGTCCATACATCTTCCTACCTTCTTTCCTAATCCTCTCAGTAGAGGTGAAAGGATCCTACATTCTCTAGATGTGCACAGACAGCTCAGGTTTTACCTGGACAGGACTAAGGACCTTCGGAAATCACCGGCTATTGGTCAGTTTTGCCCCTGGAGCCCAGGGCAAGGCTATTTCTAAGCAACCCATTTCTAAATGGATTGCACATTGCATTAATTTTTGTTATTCCTTTCATGGCAAAGCTCTGCCTCAAGGGGTTAGGACCCACTCTCCTGGAGCGGCTTCCACTTCTGTAGCCTTTCTAAGGGGTGTCCCTACTAAAGACATTTTGGTGGTTGCCACATGGTCTTCTGTTCACACTTTCACAAAGCATTATAATTTGCATCTGTTTTCCAGAGCCAGGGCAGGGTTTACAACTGTGGTGTTGCAGGGCATTATCTCCAACCCTTGATGCTGTTGATTCCTCCCCCCTTTTTCTCTGGGCTTTGGTAATCAACCCATTTGTTAGGACTGCAACAGTGAAACACGATGAACATAGTACAGTTGTGTACACTTACCATAAATGTAAATGTTAGAGTGTATTCACTGTTGCAGTCCTGGTTTCCCCTCCTCCTTCTCCCTTTTTGTGGTCCTCTCCTATTCTCTTTTCCCGAGCTACAGGCTTAATTTGTCAAATTGTTTTTTGGTTTAAGCCCTATTGTCTGGGGGCTCCTGACTGTTATGGCAAGAAAGACTGAGGAAGTGATGTCGGCTGCCTCGTTTTGTATCGGATGCCCTGACGTCCTTTACAACCGATGGCAACAGACGTCATTTTTACTTACCTTTGGTATTCTGGCCGACTGAGGGCTACCGGGAGCTGGATAACCCATTTGTTAGGACTGCAACAGTGAATACACTCGAACATCTACATTTATGGTAAGTGTACACAACTGTACTTTATAATGATGATCCACCCCCCAGATCACCCCTTTTATACCTGTGCAAAGGCCACTACTATCTCCAATTTTTTTTTGTTAAGTTAAAGAGCAAAACTTTGTTGATCAGCATCAGTGTTCCCTTTCACCTAGCCCTTGGAATATCGAGTCCACTATTACTTTAAATTCTGTCTTTCCTAATTTTAAGTACTCTCCTGTTTAAGGTGTGCCTCTGATAGGGCTATTATTCCTGCTTGTATCCTCTTTAGTGGTCCCAGTACCCTCTGTCTTGTAATGGGATTGGATAATCCAGTCACATTTCAGCTAATTATGCCAGTGTTCTCCATGTGGTCTGTTTAAGTTTTATCCATATATACATTCCCTTACTGAACCAAGTTATCTTTACATTCATTTTCACTTTGTCAGTTGTACAGTTCTTATACATCCCAGTCAACATGAGACCCACCCAACTGCTGTGATGTACATCTTTTGTATATTTAAATACAGTAGTCAGCATTTGTAACACGATTAATCAAAACAGTAGTAAATGTTTAACAGCTTTAACCATAAACTTAGCAAAAAAAGAATGTCCTTCCAAGGTATGGATGTTAACTCAAAATAGACTCCATATGATTAAAGAAACATAATCCTGAATAGGATTTTCCTATTGAGGAATGTATTAAAGTTGAAGTTGGTTTACTCTCTATCAGCAGTTTCAAAGTGCCATGCTTGCCCATCTTTGGGCCTTCTTTGGATCAGATGGAGACCTCCCCAGAAAAAGTTTGCAAGTTGCTAGGTATAAGAGTTTTATTTTCACACCCTTGTGCTTTGCTTCGTTTATCACTGTCAAAAAAGCAGCCAGTTTTCTCCTTTTATCAAGGAGAAATATTGGTCTATAAATACTTTTATCAGTGACATCTAATCATCTAATCACTTGCCTTCTGGTTGTGACAGAAGAGAGTATTTTTTGTCTGTAAGACTAAAATCTAACAATCTGCCTTGTGTTGTGCTGTAATCCTAGTATCCAGCCCATTCTGTGCACTAATTCTATTCATATACCTGATGTAGGTAAATCAGTGCATTTAGCCAAAAGACTAGTTATTTTTTCTGCACAGTCCCATTCTTTCTTCCTTTCAGTTATGCCAGTCTGATGCAGGTATTTCCATCACAGCCTGTCCCATTGGTCTCTCACCATCTCTTCTAGTTCGGAGTTAAAGCCTGGCTTCTGCCACCTTTGCCCTAACGTGCAACTGCACTGACTTTTGCAGCTTGTCTTGTATGTCATCAACATGTTTGTTTAAGACACTTTGTCTCCTGGGATTTGTGTGTATATCTGCCATGAATTTTTCCATGGTAGTCTCCATCTTTTTCGGTTCAGTTAAAACTTCCTTCATGGTTACTTGCTCCATGCCTTTGACTCTACCCTGTACACAGCTTTTTGACTGTGGTTGTTCAGATTTAGTTGCTGATTTTTAACTCTTTTCTTTGGGGTTTTTGGCCATAACTTCTTTACAGGGTCAGCAATTTTTAATAACCTGATTTTGTATTCTGTTAGCACTGGATTACTTCTGTATTAAATCTGTTAAAAAGAGATGCTTGCCAACCTAGTGGCACCATATATGAATATTATATATTGTATATATATATATATATATATATATATATATATATATATATATATATATATATATATATATATAAAATGTGTGTGTATACATGTACAAGGTGTGTGTGTGTATATGTGTGTGTATATATATATATATATATATATATATATATATATATATATATATATGATTTAGTCTCTCTTACATATATTTATTTACAAATATATTGAATGCAGTAAAGATAGCTGGAGAGGCTGCAGCCTAGCAGCACAAGCCAACCTTGTAGACAGTATTGCCAAACTGTCTTTTCTATTAATTCCGTTAATGTGGTTGGGTTGGCAGCCCTTTAACCTCCCCATCCCCACTAGTTCTGAAGTTGATGGTGAGTTAAAGGACTGCTCGCCCCCTTACAAACAGAATTATTGAAATGTAATTCCATTGGTGATTATTGTAAAGCTCAATCACTTGATTCTTAATGCCAAGTAATTGTTGTGACAGTCCTTTTCTAATGCTATTTTAGGTGGAGGAGTAGTTATAGTAAAATTATTCCAACATCATAAATATGGACTGGAACTGATGAGTTCATTGAAAGAATTTTACAGTGTATGAGCAAACTAACCTACTGTTTGTTTTGATAAAGTTGTTTTTATTTCAGCAGGATGACTTTTAGTTTAAGACAATATCACTGTATTCTTTTTAAACACATTTATTAATGTTGCACATGTTGAATATTTCATGGATATACATACATTAATAGAAAACAAAACAAACCATTTTAAACATGTTTCATTTCCATGCATTCTACATACACGGTGGGCCGGATTTACGAAAGCTTGCACGGAGTTGTAGAGTAAGATGTCAGACAGCCAATATGTCTGCCGAGCGATCCAGCAACAGCCGGCAGGGGCGTGCATGAGAGCTTCTAAAGCTACTCTTGCATGGACAGCGCCATGGTATGCAAATTACCTCATTTGCTGCTGAAAGCTATGCAAATGAGGTAAATTTGCAATCCAGGAAACACTAACCTGTCTGTGGAAGAGTAGTGTTATCTGCAGAAATGTCCTTCGTTGGTAACGGGAGTACCGTTCTGCAAATAGCTAAACGGAGCTATGACAGCTCCAAATAAAGAATGCATACAGTTGAGGAAGCATGCCAATGGCCAAATATAAGGCCATTGGCATTTATAAATGTTTAAAATTATTAAAATGTAACTTTTTCCCCCCGATCTCTGATGTTTAAGCGTAACGCAGCACCGCGCAAACGTGCTGCGCTTTAAAAAAAACGAAAATAGTTTAAAAAGAGCCAAAAATTGCCATTTTCACTAAAAAGCTTATCTTGCCATGCAGGTGAATGGCAGGCTGAAGACAACATGGCCACTGAGTAGTGGTTGCTAAGGGGGGGGGTTGCTCAGTGTGAGAGATGTAACCATGCATTAGTAGGCAATCCTATGCAAATGAGGATAAGGATAGTGAATCCCAATTTTCCCCAGCATGTGAGTCATGTCCCAAGAGTGTAAGTGTAGGAGTAGTAGAGTAGAATATAGGTAACATCATGAGGGGTGTGTCAGAAAGGCTGTAAGCTTATTGGAGCACAGTGTCTTGTGTTTGCTCTGAATTGCTCAGGATTGCAAGAGGCGTGTCTACAGTTGTCCTTTTTGAAAACCAGAAACCAAAGGCGTACGCCGTGAATATATCTGAAATTTCTTGCAAACTTGCACACAGCGTGTGCGTGCGGCGCTGCCCTTTGGCGGAAACAGAAAGGGAAAAGGAAGGAAAAGAAGTAGTAGGAAGTTAACCAAGGAGAACTAGCAGAGCTGCCAGGTGAAATATATCAGAATCAGCCAATTACACAGGTAGCAGACTAGCCCAGCCCAGCACTTTAAACTCTGCAAACAGCATTCTTTCCTGTTTTTTCCAAAGAACTCTGCAACATTGCAATATACAAAGAGGGAAAGCTTAAAAACTTTAAAGTCAGACAAAATGTTAGGGCTGCTCTTGCTATCATAAACCAACATGTGCAAGGTGCTGAGGGTGGTGCTGTTGTGAATGCTGCTGAGCAACACACAGTGAAGAGACGGAGAAGAGTGTACAGACCCAGGGGAACCAACCAGGGGCTACATGAGCTGGAGATAGTGGAGCACTATAGGGTGGACAGAGACCTCCTGCAGCAAATTGTTGATCTGTGCCGGACACACCTCACACACAAAACCAACAGGGGCTAACCCATCCCAGTGGATACCAAGGTATGTGCTGGCCTAAGAATACTAGCTACAGGTATCTTCCAGAGACCAACTGGTGATATTATGGGGATTTCACAGGCATCAGCATCCAGGGTACTGCACCAGTTCCTGGATGCCATGTCAGCACATGTCGGTGAACACGTATATTTCCCCAATTCCCATAAGGCATTGGCCAGCAATATGCGTCTTTTCCACCAAATAGCAGAATACCCTGAGGTAGTGGGGGCAATAGACTGCATGCACATACCACATCAAAGCACCACCCAGTGAGTGGGGTAGGGTCTACATCAACCGCAAGGGCTTCCCCTCCTTCAACTGCCAGGTCATGTGCAATGCCCAGGGCATAATAATGAATGTGTGTGCTGGCTGCCCTGGAAGCTGTCACGATTCCCACATTTGGCGTCTGACACAGCTGTACCAGAGATTTGCCAATGGGGACATCCTTGACTGTCACCTACTGGGGCATGCTGGATATGTACTGGAGCCGTGGCTGATGACACCCATCAGAAATGCATACACACCCGAACAAGAACTCCATAATGAGGCACATGCACAAACAAACATTATTGAGCGTGTGTTTGGGATGCTCAAGTCACGGTTCTAGTGCCTGGACACATCTGGTGGAGCCTTGCAGTACTCACCAACTACATGTACCCAAATTGTCATGGTATGTGCCATGCTACACAATATGATCCTGCAAAAACAGCTGCAGCAGGAACAGCATGGGGCAGGGCCAAACAGCCCCCCACCATTGCCAAGGCCTGCACAGGCACAGCGTGACTCGGAGGAGGAACAACCT